>NC_031966.2:953452-1253452 GCF_001858045.2 Oreochromis niloticus
AACATTACTATGACAGTCCTCAGAGGCTTACCGACACCCTTGGTTCCTGTGGCTGACTGCAGGTGTGAGACACGTTCTTTCTGTCAGTGTTCACAAAATGCAAACGGCTCTGTTTTAAACAACTTATTAAAGAACTCTGACCTTCTTTAATATCAGATCCCATATCTGCACTGGACTTGAAAAGTGTACAGTGGGCTCATCTGAACACAATAATAGACCATATGGACACAGTGTTATCCTTGCATAGTAAAAGCAAACAGAAGGGATGCCTTTATACCGCTTAGTGTCATGTGAGCACCGTGTTGTGTGTTTAAATGTCAGTGCACAGCGGATAGAGGTGGCTGCAGAGTCGGTGCTGAGGCCGCACGTTACAGGAACAAAGACGGATCCTTCATGTCGACTGTGCATACGCTGTAATTACTGCATTGTTGACATCACACGTCATGACGTTCCCGCTGAGCCGCTCTGATGCTGTAAAGCCCGTTAGCCTTTCTGTGTGACAGCAGAGCTTGTTTGCTCTTCTCTGGTTCCTGAGCAGCTCTGATTGTCTTCACTGGGATTGCCGAGCCCTCCATAAAGCCCGCCTCTACCTGTGGTGCAGCCTCGTTAACTGCCCCCCAGGATTTCATTCACATTTGGAGGCTTTGAAATCGCTCCTTGACTTGGTAATGGGCTCTCCCAGCTGTATACAAAGCACTTGTCTTGTTAGGTCTGTGCTCTGCACCGCCACCTTTTACTGTTGACTTTCTGTGAGCTTTGAAAAGATCCGTTCAGACAACCTGTCCTGCTTTGAAGAGCAGCTCTCACAGTGTCAAATGTTTCTGGATATGCGGGGATGATTTGGCCATCGCAAGACAAAGAAAACAGTCTGCATTCAAAGGCTCTGTAACCAGAAGTTACAGATTTTAAACACTTCTTGAAGCATTGAAATATTAATGAGCGTTTCATCCATACTGTCTGCAGGCAGCAATTTGTCGTCGACTCCACTTTGGAGCAGTGCTTACAAACAGCACAAAGGTATCTGTGTGCAGAGCTCTGCTACAAAGGCTAATTGACTGCTCGCCTCAAAGACTCGTGATAGTCTCATATTTCGGCGTGTTGATGATGATCAGAGGTGGGCGGGATGCTTCTCAGCGTTCGTGTTGTGACCGAGCCAAAGACCCGTTCTCTGGTGGGCGCACGCCTTGCATATGCTGCTCTGATACCTGATCGCTTGTTTTTAGGACGACACAATAGCCTCTCCTGGTTTACGCCCTCCTTTCATATATCGGCGCTGGGAGAAGCCAGTTGTCGTCACAGTTCTAAACTTCAAATGCTACCTCTTTGTATCACTCATCTCACCACACCCAGCATTTTACCCACTTCTTCTCCAAAGGCAGTATCTGCCAGATGCTCAGCAAACCCCTCTTCGTTGCTTTTGATTCCCTTCAAAGCGTCTTTCTTGGAGTATTTGTTTAGTGCTGATCGCAAAAGTTAAACAGTCGTTTCTCTCCTGACAGAGCTTCCCCTCTCATGAGTCACTAAAACTGTAGTTTGCTCACGACCTGTGAGAGTGTTAACTCATTAGGATCTTTTTCAGACGCACACGTGCTGCAGCAGACAAAAGAGGCATGTGTGTTGGAGCGAGGAGCCAACAAAGAGCTCCTATGTGGCTCAAGTTGAATATTTACCACGTGCTGGGCCAATGGGTGACATATTTTTGGGAGTACTCATCTATTAGACTGAAGATTTACTAACCCAGCCCCCCAGCCCACCCATCAGCCCCCACTTCTTCTTTTCCATTTGTCTTGGCAGATGTGAAGCAGGCGCTGGCCTTTCAGTCTCTCTTTCTCTTTTCCATTCTGCTGTGGGGGTTGAATCTTTCGTACTAAAGTGCCATGTGTTCTTCATTTTGGGGCCATTTGGATGGAAATTCTTAAAGAGCCCTGGATCAGCGCCTGTGCTCTGCCTGTGCTGTGCTCTGGGTCTGATGGTGGTGTGCAGCGGGGCAGTGTTTGCTACTGGAGGGCCATCGTGGATTAATTAATACACAAATGTAACTAGCTAGCATCTCATTTGTTACAACACAGCTTATACAGTAACCAGTATAGTTTCCATTTCAGTGCTGCTGTATTGTTCAGTAGAACACCAAGTGTATGTGTGTGTTTGAAGGGGGTTATTATATTTGTTTTATTGCCAGGCCAGCTTCACCAGCAAACAAATTGAGAGTGTCGTTAATAACTGCACACAGACCCGGACATCCTCAGGATCTGTTCCAGCCACTGCACTGTCATCACTGCAGGACTCACTTTTACCACGTTAATAAAAGCTCCACACACTGAGCAGCACTTGTGTTTATCATGGTGGCCCACAGGGAAGGATCCTTTACAGTCCAGTCCTGATGTGCTTTATCTAAACACATTCCAGCTTTGGAGGAAACTGCGAGGGCTTCATCATGTAAACCTTAGAGGCTCCAGTGCTGAACTCAGCGTGACCTGCTGCTCTGCTCCAGCTCCAGCGTAACTCTACATGAAATTCTACTCAAAGCCCCAGAATCCAGCACATACTGATGTTTCTACAAGTTTGTGTTCTGGGGAAGAAATGACTCTCAAATCCACTGGTGGCGTTTGAGTCACTAAGTGAAACAGACACGAGTGCAGGTGGCAGCAGGTTTTAGAGGTGCAGTAGGGACGAGAAAGCCTGAAGGATGGCTGAAAACACAATTTTCTCCTGGCATCAACTCATGTTCTCCACTACTGAGGGATGTACACAGCGACAGGGCCTGCGATAAGTGTGTGTGCGTCTGCATGTGCCAGTACCTGTGTGCTGATGCAGAGGGACACATTAAAAGCAACTAGCGAGTGGAGCTGAGGTCCACAAGCAGTGAGCAGCTCCTCCCTCCTGAATCATTCATAAGAAAGTCCACACACGTGTAAAAACACTGTGGGGCGGGGGAGGAGAGCGAGAAGTTGAATGTCAGACAGCAGCAGTGCTTTGTGTGGTCGAACAGCACAGAGCCGTGTTAGCATTCGGGCTAATCGACTGTTAATTTGAATCAGAGCTTTGCGCGGGATAAAAATAACTGTGAGAAAACACCCTAATGAACTGATTTGTGCGAAGCGCTCGCTTCGCCTCTTTTTCCGCATTCATCCCAGCGGGTTTATTAATGAAATCTTACGGCTCAAACAAATCCAATACTCGGAGGAGCAGCTCTGAGCTGGAGCAGAGGCATCTCTGTGCCTGGCTGTGTTTAGGCTAATCAAAGAGCTCCCTAATTACTTTGCCAGCGTTGATTTCCATGAGAAAGCTTCAGTCATCAGTCACGACAACTTATTCATTAGTCTTGCCTAAAGGATGGCCCCTCAACTGCTGCCTCCCCCCTCCCCTGTCTACTGCCTTCATTCCTAATCTACTCTTCCTCAGTCTCTCTCTTTGTCCTGTTAGAAGAAGAAGGTGTGATACAGGGAATAGCAGCAGATTCATGGAGTACAGCTGTGCAGCAGAAAAGTCTTTCAGGTCTTTGATGCCAAACTCATTTTTGGCAGCTGCCACTTTAAAGTGAGGAGCTTACAGTTGATTTTAAGGATGAAGCTTGATGGCTCGGCGCTGGTGTGAGCAGGTTTCACACACAGCAGTTCCACAGCCATGGAAGATCAAATGAAGAACATTTGCTGTCTTTTGTCCACATATAAACTGTTTCATTTGCTAGTGATGTATTTGTTCCCCTGTATCAGCCCAAACTCCGGTCCTTTGGACTTTGGACCTGCTCGTTGTTATTTAGCTTGAATTTCACTGATATTCACGAATTTTAGTGACCACGCCTCTTTGTTACATGTTCTTAACAAATACTGTAAATATAATTCAATTCAATTCAATTTTATTTATATAGCGCCAAATCACAACAGAAGTTGCCTCAAGGCGACTATAACAGAAGCAGGAAGACAATCAATGACAAGTACTGAGCAATGAGATAAGAACAGATTATATCCCTGATGTGAGTAGTTAGATTTTAAC
Organism: Oreochromis niloticus; assembly: GCF_001858045.2. NCBI lineage: Eukaryota > Metazoa > Chordata > Actinopteri > Cichliformes > Cichlidae > Oreochromis > Oreochromis niloticus. Next base: position 957,446 of record NC_031966.2, read on the forward strand.
TGTCATAACTCGACAGAACTGTGGGATTGTACACTGGTCTGTTCTTCACTGTTTGTCCTGTGGACGTCTATAAATGTTCAACTGAAAAAGCTTCAGGAGTGACATCATGTAAATCCACTCACAGCACTGCAGGTTTGAACCGCTGTGAGGAACCAATCAGGAAGAAGAACCAAAGACAAGCAGCTTTTCTCTCATTTCAGTCAGAAACACTCCTCACGTTTTAACAGGACTAATTAAAGACAGCCGCACACTCAGACCACATCTCACTACACCTGCTGCTTTTACAAATATGTGACACGTGTGGTGACATTAGATTTATGGCCACCCAACAGGTTTGAAACAATCCTCCACGTTCTCTATGAAAGCTCACCCAGCGTGTTTAGACGGGACTGGAGTTCACGTGGAAGTGTGTGTGAAGTGGAAACCTGTCAGTCATCTACTTGTCTGTGTTGCACGATGGTGTCCGAGCGGTCTGGAGCACAAGTCCAGACTGAACCCCAGTCATTAGCACAATGACATGTAAAGCCCTGTTAGGTTGAGCGTCCTGCCTGCAGCACAAAGCGATGAGCTTTCATTTATAGCTGACGTGATTCACCCGTGTCAGTGCGATGCTAACCGCTGTAGCTTCAGGCGGGGCCTTATGTCAGGGCCTGTGCTGAAGTGAGGACAGTCTGGCGTCTGCACCTGTTCCTCTGCCTCAGATGTTCTTGCACTTTACTCTGTGAATAGCTGCACATACACATGCAGATGAATGACAGGCGAAATCAGCCAATCTGCTGATGCGTGACAGTTGGGGCTGCTCGGCGCCTCAGCACGCTGCTCCTTACCTACAGATGTCCACCAATCCTTCGCCCTCCCCCAGTGCGTCAGCATGTACAGATGCTGATCTGTCATTGTTAGAGGCCAGACGAGAGGCTGCGGTAATAAGCCCTCTCCTGCCTGCCCCTGCTCCCAGCCACATGACTTTTGTTGGGAGTTCAGGCTCCTTTGTCAGACCGCAGGTGACCTTTGACCCTTAAGTCTCCACTAGGGACGAACGCAGTTAAAGCCTAACTCGGGCTGTCTCGTGAGTCCCCATCCCCCAGCAGACATGCTTGAATACAAAGACACTTGTGTGCTGGCAGGGATTTCTCCTCCTTTGTGGGAGGCCAAACCTCTCGCAGGTCATTAGTGCACAATGGGCTGAGACTAAGAGAGCCTCCTCCTTTAATTAAGAGCCAAAGAAGAGTGATGGATGCTAGAATCACAGCAGAGCAGAATACATCTCACCTAAGCTTCTCCAAAATGTGGCTGTATCCATTACTGTGACAGCCTCACAGACACACACAGCTGAGTGTTACTGTATTTCCCCCCATTAGCATTAACATTGTTACAGCTTCCTGAGGGATATCATGCATTATCTTAGCTGATAACAAAAGCAGGAGCATCATCATTACCAACAGGGAAGCACAGGGTTATTTAAAGTTTTTAACATGAGAAACAAGCTCTTTTTCCGAGACCTCGGAGTTTAAAGACACAGAGTGGTTTGTTTTTTTACTCTAAGCCTAAGAAGGAATCCAACATGTTAGAAAAATGTACGAAAACAGATGAAAGTGGGAAATTTAGCTGGATGAATATTGATGTGCAGCCTATTTGGAAATTACCCTACTTTCTCCACATCAGCAGCAATAAAAACCAAAAACAATACTGACCTTGTTTTTTCACACAGTTCTCTCTAAAACTTTTTAAACATAAAGTTTTGCTGTTATATGTTTTTAGATTCAGTGTAGAAACTGAACACGTACTAATACACGTCTGCTTCATCCTGTGGTTTGTGTCAAACATTATTAGGTCTCTATCAGTGTGTGTGTGTGTGTGTGTGTGTGTGTGTGTGTGTGTGTGTGTGTGTGTGTGTGCGTGTGTGTCAGTTTGTCTCACTCTGCTTTTTCTCCTTCTGTTTCTCTCCAGCCCACCCCCACCCAGCACCTCCTCCTTCACCCCCCCCCCCATGTCCCAAAACCACAGTGGACCATTCCACATCACTTGAAACATAATACCTCCTTTGCCCCACCCTCACATCTCTCTCTCTCCCTGCACACTGAGGGAATTCAGAACAATCAGATCCTTTATACTAAATATGTGTCTGAGCCAAACCCCCAGCACCTCCATGCTCCTGTCGCTGCCTCACCTAAGCAATCACAGACCAGGCAGCACGTACAGGATCTTACAGAATCAAAGAAATGATATAATCACATATTTAAAGCATGTTTAGATGGTTAATCTGTCTCACACAGATAAATGAACGGCCATTAACCGACTGACCTTTGCTAGCTAACAGTGCTTAACTTAAAAACATGCTTCTCTTATTTTCGTCCTTTTGCAGTTGTAATGAAAAACTCACAAGACTCAACATTTTCAGAAACATGATGAGAGAGATAAGGACGTATAATACAGCCAGAGGTGACCATATTTGGACAAGGCTGTGGAGTGAGACATTAAACCTGTCTGGAAAGGTGGTTCATTGTAAATACATAAATGTAATCAGTGTTAAGTAGCAGGCATGTCTTGAAGCACTTGAATGATCTGCAGCACCCGGCTGACTGATTATCAATGGAGGCAAGGAGACGCTGCAGGGCTCACAGGTACGCCATCACAGCCACAGCAGTCTGTGCCTCTCATGTTAAAGGCTTTAAATATCTATATGAAATAAATGTAACCCTACACACTTGCTGCAATGAGGGAAACAATCAACAGAGATCAAAACTGATTTGGGGTGTCAGTAATCCTGCTTTCCATTCCTTACAGACGTCCTTTCTATCGTGTTTCAGAGCTTTGAGCAGCTATTAGAGGAACTGTTGGTATTTCCCTGCCCAGTAGCCTGTCATACTGGGACCTGAGAGTTTCAGTGATAGTTCAGAACCTGAACTGGACCTTACTAAACATGGCGTCATCAAAAGTTGTCAGCAATTGAATTTTCTTAATTGCGTTATTTTATTCTAGCTTCAAATGAGATCATACTTGTAAAACGTGCAGTGACACAGTGTGACCTGTGATGTCACAGTTAGCTGTGAGCTGACTGCATCAGACTGTCTAATAACTTACAGATGAACTTGTTTTGCCATTGTCATAGGCATATTTATTCATGGCAAAGGCACAATCACATTCAAACTTAAAAAGGCAAACACAAAGATGTGCACAGTTAAAAGCAGCCGTATTATGAGAGTCTATTATTGAAGAGTACAAGGAAAAGAGCAAACAGGCACAGGGATGTGTTGGACCCTCATGTTTTAATTAGTGTCAGAGTCTCTTTCCTTTTGTCTCCCAGCCTGATGTCCCAGCTCTTTTCTTTATACCTCTCCCATCACCACGCACTGATTTCTCTTCATCCTAGAAAACACTTTGAGCCTCAGACTTGGATCCAAACCTTCAGCTATAAACACAAAGAGAGAGAGAGAGAGAGAGAGAGAGAGAGAGGGAGAGTATGTGTGCATGTGTGTGTGTATGTGTGTGGGGGGGATTATGCCATATTCAGCAGAAAACCACTGTAAGCCCAAGGGATGCCCATGCAGCAGACATGAAGCTGTAGCACAAATGTAAAAGAAAAAAAGTGTTATGGAGAAAAAAAGAGGAGGAAGAAGGAGGGAGGAGGAGGAGGGCTGCAGTGGGAGAATATCTGGCTCCTCTGTCAAACTGCAGCCTCTCTGTTGCAAAAACACTGCAGCGCCACCGAGTTTGGGGACTACAGCTAGTCAAATATTGGTTTGGAATGATGTAAGGAACGTGCCATGCTGCCAAGCCACAGTAAGCACTCAGCTCTGGAGACCCAGTCACACTGGCAATGCATCTTCAGGCACGGAAACATGGCACTGGCTCCCACCAGCACTTGTCAATTCACAGAGCAAGAAGAAAGAAAATACTGCATTTGCTCGAGTGTGGGTCCCTGAAGGTGGCTCGTCTTTCTGCTGCTGCTCTGTCCCCGTGTGGGGCTGAGGGGAAAATCAGGTTTTTAAATGGGAAATACTCAAACTCAGAGCCACTGCAGGGGGTTGATTGGGTTCTCAGTGAGTGCCAGAGACTCGAGTAAGACTTGGCCAGCTGATGAGATTCTTGGCTTTGAGAACTGACTTTCCACTGTGTAGTGCTGCTCCAAGCCTCACTGTAGTGCTCAGCCTCCTTTTTGCCTTTAAGATTTGGATTTAAATTCACATCATCGGCTTCCAAATAAAAAGAAAAAAACAGAAAAAATGAAATGATAAAAACAGAAACCTTTTCTTTTCAGGGCTACTTTGTGATCACTCAGTGGTGCAGACTGTTGTTGTTTGAGCTCCATTTCAGGATAGAATTGGTACACTGTGCTGCTCGGTGATCTATCAGTCTATTTAAATTGCATCCATGATTCAGTAGCTTGTAGAAGCACATTCCACAGTAATGACTTAAAGTGATAATTTCCTGTGTGACGTCTCTCTCACATCACTGTGGAGAAATTTTTTACAATCTGGGTTCAGTTTATTGAGTTTTGCAGCCGCTCTCTTGAGGTCCCAGCACAGCATTTCAGTCGGGGTGAGGTCTGAAGTTTGGGCACCTTGATTCTTTTCAGCCATTCTGTTGTTGCTGTGCTGTCACGAGCCCTGCGGTGCCTGAGTCGCAGTTTGTACTCTGGACTCTTGTGTTTCAGCAGTTTTCCTGGTTGGTTTCTTTCTGTCTGTATTCTTGGCTGTTTGAATCCTGCTCATGGTTGACGTCTGCTCATATTTAAGTTGTTGAGTTATCAGTTTCTTTTACTTCCCCAGTCTTCTTTGTGTCTTGTTGTCAAGTCTTAGGGTGTGTTCGAAGAGTAACTAATATCTCCTATTCCTGACCTCTTTTTCTTGACCTCAATAAAAACATCAAAGTAGGCAGGAGACCTGCTAAGGGCTGAGGAAAAGAGAAGAGTCATACACCGAGAATTGTCCTTCAAGGATGGTTCCTCCTCTTTCTTGGGTTTCTGCTGCCTGAGGTATTCACTGAGCATGAAGACTGTTGGTGCCTGGGCCGTGGTGGTGCTGATACTCACCAGTCCCCGGCCCCCTTCCTTCCTCTTAGCATACAGCCTCAGGGTGCTGGACTTTGGGTGAAACCCTCCATGCATGGTAAGGAGCTTCCTCGTCTTGATGTCAGTGGCTTCTATCTCCTCCTTTGGCCAGCTTATTATCCCAGCCGGGTACCTGATCATGGGCAGGGCGTAGGTGTTGATAGCCCGGATCTTGTTCTTACCGTTCAGCTGACTCCTCAGGAGTTGCCTGACCCTCTGCAGGTACTTGTAACTGTCCTTTATGTCTCCAATGTTGCCTTCTGGTAGTTCTATCCCCTCAGTTCTGACTACCTCCCCTCTCTTCGTTATCATCCAACTACACTAGAAAAGGGGTGGTGTGATGTTTTATGTACAGAAGAGTACTCTAACCTAAACCCTAATTTAAGGTAACTGATAGAACAGTGGTTGATGATATTACAGAGAGTCTAACTATTGAAATGCATTCAATGAGATTTAAGAGTATAGTTTTGATTTGTAATTACAGAACACCCAGTTCTTGTGTTGATCAGTTTATCATTACTGATGCCATTATTTTTACAAAAATATATACTAAGAAATTATATTTTAATTATCAGCATTAATTAACAACAGATATTTGTAATTTAATGTTAACTTTTGGTCTCTAACCCCTTATTGATAAACCTATTTAGATAACCAAAGAAAGTACTGCCCTTATTAATAACAGTTTGCAAATATAAGTGTTCAAGTAACAAGTGGGTTACTTTTGAGTGATGTAAGGAATCATCTTCCAATTTTTTTTTTAAACATAATACAAATGTTAAGTGTCCATCTGATGTGAGTGGACCATCTATAAAGCTGTAAGAATAAGATCACCAGAGAGAACTCAGACATTAAAAATAGATATAATAAATCAAAACTGGGATGGGGTATATAATGATGACCCTGGTCGAGCATAAAGTGCATTTTTAAGTGTATTATTAGAATTATATAATAAACACTGTGCGATTAGAAATGTGGACACAAATGGAGTCTATGTGCCTTTGTACAGTAAACGAACTTTGTAAAAGTTATTGAGATTTATACAGTTTATGATTCAAACCTTTAGCATACACATGTAATCAGTCTTTTCATGAAAACAAGTATTTCCTAATAATATGAAATTAGCAAAGGTAATTCCAGTGTTTAAAAATGGTGATGAGGACTGTGTCCATCATTATAGAGCAGTAGATCTCCTTCCTCAGAGAAATTGTTTGTGAAAAATTTGACCTGTTTATTGATAAGTATAAAATATTGTATGAGTATCAGTATAGTTTACGGAGAAGTAGAAATATTACTTATGCTGTATGGGAGATGGTTGAAGAAATAACCGAGGTCATTGAGAGTTATCAGTTGGTATTTATCTTGACCTACAGAAAGCTTTGGATCCAGTAGATCATAGTCAGTTATTAAGGAAATTAGAGAGATGTGGAATAAGATGTACTGGGACTATTCCTGGCTGAAAAGTTGTCGTAGATGATTATGAATCAACCTGGAAACAACATGTTCGTTATATTATAGGTAAAATGTCAAAGTTATTAGGTGTTCTTTATAAAAGTAAGGCTTTATTAGATTAAAATGCTCTACACTGAATTTACTGTCCACTTATTAACATAACTGCACCATGACCGCGTCATAGATACTAAAAAACAGTGTTGTAAGGTGTGAATGGACTGTGTCATTATTTTCTTATTACTGAAGAAGTATCTCTGTGCTCTGCCTGGAAGTGACACCAGGCTGCAGCACACTAAAATAATCTCATTCAGCAGTAATATGCATTAACCTGCCTATCAGATTTAATTGCTCATTATCTGAAGGTTATGCTGCTCTGGACCGCTCCGGCCCACTTTAACCTGTGGCTGTAATTATGCATACTGGTTCATGATGTGGTTGAGCATTCCTGAATTTGTTATGTAGCCTGCAGAGGTTTCCTGTGTGTAGCTTATTATCATGTAGGATTCCCTTTCGTACTGTTTTAACCTGTTAGTTTGTGCTGGTAGAATCGTGGGCATTATTAAGATCAAACTGCTGTGGCCCTGATTAAAAAATCAACACAATGTTAGTGGATTACTCACAGAACATTTTATTCTTATTTTTGTTTATTACACACTCACACTAGTTGTTACTGGTTGCTAAAACTGTCCTTTCATTGATGTACAGATAAATCACAAGATTAGGAGCTGCAGTAGAAAGCAAAGGCTCCATGTCCCAAATAACAAAACGCCACAGATGTAATGTAGATATGACATAATGTCTGGTCTTACTGATCACTCCAAGCTCTTAAGGATACGAGTCACATTTTAACCACATGTCAAGCACATGATCAGTTGTGGCCCTCTTCCTGATGTACTCATGGATGTTTTATCCTGGATAGTAGTTCTGATGCACAGTATTACTCTGCATCCTTCCTTTCACTTAGCCTACAGTCTCAGGGTGCTGGACTTGGGGTGAAACCATCCATACTTAGTAAGCAGCATTCTGGTCTTGATGTCAACGGCATCTAGCTCATCTTTTGGCTAGCTTATAGCCCAGCATGGTATCCGACATCCAGTCGGGTGTAGGTGTTGTTTGCCCCTATCTTGTTCTTCCCAGAATAGTCAACTAACCTCCTTTAAACAAATTTCCCCACCTGTGGGACTAATAAAGGTCATCTTATCTTATCTTACGCTGCTTGCACATGCCTGGAACACCTCACCCACGAAGCGCCCAGGAGGCATCCCAGTCAGATGCCCGAACCACCTCAACTGGCTCCTTTCCATGTGGGGGACTACTTGCTCTACTCTGAGCCCCTCTTGAATTGACAGCTTCGCTTTTGTGCACAGACTATTTGGATAATCTATATTGGACCCAATGGCCAAGTAGTCATTCCAGTTAGGGCACTGTACTGTAAATTCTCTGCAGACAAGTACATGCAGTTACAAAAAACAGACCCCCACCTTACTGATCTGATGAGGAACATTAGAAAAAATAAAAGGACAAAATAGTACTACATGACTACCTTATTGCCAAATTTTGGCTTTGGCCTAATTAGATTCTAGTTACTGATGTTTGATCTGTACACAACTCCTGATACCAAACTGATTTTATGATCTAATTAGATTTAGTACCCTTGTCATAGAACTGCCATGGGTACACAGAACAATTTTTCCCCCTGAAATACTGATACACATCTTCCAATCATGATAATCATGATTATCATATCCAATCATGGATATGATAATAGTTCTTTTTGTTTTATCTAATTTGTTAAGCACCGTGTATCTTTATTCATAGTCAACTGAAGGTATAGATGAGAGGAAATAAAAGGAAAGTTATGTTGACTGATTTAAGGCCCCAATTTTCCACTGCTGATCAGTTTGGTAAGTCCCTTTAAAATGCAAAACATAGGTCATATTGGTTCAAGCAGGCTGCAAATCATCTATTAGACTATACTTGACGGAAATGGAATGCATTGAAAGAAAAATGGCTAAAACAGGATAAGCAATTAAATGGCAACAGGACCAAGTTAAATGACAGATGATACCATTAAAGGATTTTCCATGTTTCATGTTAAATACTGCAAAAGAAACATATGCCTCAGACTGAAAGACGACAACAAAAACAACACACAACACTTAAAGTGCTTTCTACTACAAGTCTCATCCACCCAGTCTCTCACTCACACACACACACACACACACACACACACACACACACACACACACACACACACACACACAGCATGTTTATTTATACCAAGTTCTCTCTAACAGTAACACCCACTCGGTGGGGAGCTTAGCATTCGCTGTCTTGCACAAGGATGCTTCGACATACAGACTGGATGTGTCAGGGATTAATCCTCCAAAGCTCTGACAGGTAGACGACCTGCGCGCCCACCTGAGCCACAGAACTCCCACTGTCGCCAAAGTGCTTGCTCATAGGGGGTCATATGATTGTTGGGTTTTTCTCTGTATCTATTATTGTGCGATCTACTGTACAATATAAAGCGCCTTGAGGCGACTTCTGTTGTGATTTGGCGCTATATAAATAAAATTGAATTGAATTGAATTGAACCTCCACAGTAACAAATAGTGGTATAGTGTCCATTTATTGAAGAGTTGGTAGTTAGATCCCCAGTGCCTCGGGTCCACATGTCAAAGTGTCTTAGGACAAGATACTGAACCCCAAATTTCTCCAGAAGCATTCATTGGACTGTAATGATGTGTCCTGGCAGAAGTGTCATATTAAATGAATATATATCATTGGTGAAAGTGAAATAAACTAAACAAACATTTCCTTAGTTAATTATTCTATGATGTAGCGACCCTTGGAAATAAATCTAATACCAATTAGAAAGCCTCCTTCTCCTTAAATAGTGCCACATTTATAGGGAGAATGCATTTGTGGGTTGAGTAGCCAAGTTAAGCATGTTGGCTGCGCCCATGAACAGCTTGCCAAATTTTGTCTGTCAATGCCAGAGAGCTTTTTCTGCTATTGACTCTTGTTTCAGGCTCCTGACACCTGTGAGCATGGACCCTGCTATTATGGTGCTCAGTTGGTGTCTCCAGAACTTGCTCCAAACTGGATTGGTGATCCACAAAACCAGGTTACAACATTATTTGGAACCCTAGTACAATCTCCAAATTGAAGGCCAACCAAGTCTGTTTCCTGACCCTGTCAGCACTCCGGAGTCATAGGCAGTCCTCTGTAGATATGCAGTCAAGGTCTGTAGGATCATATGGCTGATGGCTCTCTACCCAGGCAATCCAGAACAGAGTCTATACAGTCTCTGGTCTCATAGGGCCCACAGGTAGCCTGCTGTGGCTGCCCTTCACCATCAGGCCCATTTGTGCTGGTGTCGGCAACATGTGCACCAGAATTTGAACATGTGGAGGAAAGCTATGTTTAGTGATGACAGAGTAAAGGGTTCAACACGCTTCTCCATTGGCAGTGCATTACCAGACCGTAGGGAGCTACATACAGCCCATGTGTGTCCACCCTGTATTAAAGACAATGAAAAGTGTCCACTGCAGCTGCCGTCTGTGCTTTTCATGCTGCATTTATGATCTTGGTTCAGTTTTCATGCTTCTCCTGGTCTCAGTTAACTCTCCGGTCCCTCCCTTTCCTGATTCAGTTTATCAGTGGTTTATCAACCAATCAGCATTCAGCCTATGCACAGCTCAGCTACATGCTGCTGGGGTTTCAGAGGTCTGCACAGGCTGAATGCTTCTCTCTGCAGCAAAATATCTAGACAAATGGACACAAGCACATTACCTAAAACAAGCATCAGTGTTTACAAACCAAGAAAGGATTCATCTGACTGCTGAAAGGAAGAACAACAAAAATGAATGTTTCCATCAATTATTACATGTTAGTTTTTTATGATAAGTATTCATTACAAGCTGACATGTAACCCAGTGAGTTTTACATGACTCAGTAATGCACTACAACATTGTTACTGTTGATTGTGATTCATCATTACTCTGTTAATCACTGAGTTGAGCTAAAGTAAATCAATAATAAAAGATAAATAATATAAATATCAGAATAAAACCAAAAGAGTATATTTGAGGGCCCTATTGGTTAGGAAGGAACAAGCCTGGGCGTCTATTGTCTTGTGTAGTCTGGAAGATGAGTGGATGACGGGGTGGGTGCAGTTTTCTCTGTGGTGGGGTCAGGTGGGCTGTCCCGGGCTCTGTGGGGCCGGGCGGCGCTGCTGATCTGGTCCCCGGTCCGGATGGGCCTGGGCCCCCTTGCCCTGGTGGGTTGCAGAGTATGGGGGTGCCTACTGGGGTCAGCGGGGGAGCTGGCCCCAGGGAGGGGCCACTTGCCCCTCCCTTCCTTCCCTCCCCATCTCCAGCTGCCTCCCTCTTCCCGCTCCACCACAATCACCCACACATGCAGGGCCTTGGGGTAAAGGTGTGTCACCAGGGTGCAGGGGAGGCATTCCCCCCCTCTGTCCCCTTCTGGCTGCCTGTGCCTCAATTTTATCTCACAACTTGGACATTCACATTACTCACACTCTCATAACACACACATATAGGATCTTGGGGGTGGGCACGCTACACGGAATCCAAAAGACCATCAAGCTGTACACCTCACCCCTGGCGTCGTTGCCCACCTCTCAATTTTAAATACACGTAGACATTGAGGGCTATCAGGAGGGGCTATGCGCTTACCTGCTGCTCTCTGTCAGGTAGCTCCATGCCCTCCTGGGTTTTAAATGCACCTTAGAACACACATGCATCAACACTAAATATGAGCGGGCGGAGGGAGGTTTGGAGTCTTCACCCCCACCCCCCGTTCTCTGTTGCCTGTTGGGGCGGGGGGCTGGGAGGAGGAGTTGGCCGTCCGATTGGGGTCTGGATTGTGGGGCCTCCCTGCTGCTGCCGAGTCGGGGCAGTCTGCTTCTCTCCACCCCAGGGAAAAGGGTAACACCACCTGGGTCTGGGTGCAGTTTCCCCCTCTAGGGGCAAGGGTACCTAGACCTGGGGCGTAGAGTACGCTTGGGGAGTGTGATTGTGTGTACAGTGTCTCTTTATGTCAGTCTCCATGTTGGTTGAGTGTTGAGTAATTGCATTTGAGAGCATGAGGGTGGGAATGGATGTTTGTATCTGTGTGTGCCTGTATGTCTGTGTCTATATGTCAGGTTGGGTATCAGACGCCACCTCTCTGGGGACATCTCAGGCCCTCCAAGGTATGGAGGCCTATCTCCCCCCACCACTACCCCTGCCGGTGGCAGACGCCCTCAGACATCGGTGCATTGGTGGTTCTTTGTGTCCGGGGATGGGTGTCCAGGTACACACCGGCTCACTAGTGGTGGCTGCTTGTCGGGGCCTGGAGCCTGGAGCTCGCTCGGGCCCCTTCGGGGGACGGGGTGCCCTCGGCCTCTCGGCCTGGGGCTCGGTCACTCTGGCACAGCTGGCTGCCGGTGGAGCTCACGGGCACGTCACTGCAACCCCCCCTAGCTTCTGCTCCGCGGCTGCTGAGTGACCCCTCATCTGGGGCTCTCCTCAGCTCTTTCTGGGATAGTGGCGCGGCTGCCCCTCTGTTGGTCTTCCTTGGTCTCTTGTGCTCTGAGGGTCTCTGGATGTCTGGGGCCTGGATCTCCTCCATACCTGCTTCATGCCCTGGAGGACGGGCTATGGCCCCCCACACCCTCTAGCAGATCATTACATGAAGGAACCTTTTAAATACAAGCGCGCTCATGCTCTGTCAGGAGTTTTCCTGTATTGCAACTCAGGTCGGAATAAAAACGCTCAGACAGGTTTAACGTGTACACGGGTGAGACTCAGGGAGACTCGCACCGTGCAATAGTTGTCAGCCTTTTTATTCATAGCATTCTCAGAGACGTACAGGAAGAGATAAAATAGAACTGTGCAGGCTTCCTGTTGAGTCTGCACTTCCCCATTTAAGCTTAATACTGAAAGAGCAAACATATTTAGATAAAGAAACGTACTTTTAAGCATAACATAATAAAAATCCCAAAATCCTGAAATCTTTTGACATTCCCACCTGTTGTTTGATCTTTCCTTCTATATATGTACATAGCAACCACTAACAGTGCATCAGTCTATGGCCACTTGTAGACATTTTTAGCCAAGACATCATAAAATAGTGGGTTTTGTGAGTATGTTATATCCAAGTGTCTGTCTCATTATCATCTTCATCATTCTGTGATAGGGTGATGTAAGCATGAATTGAAGCAGAATAACAGTATTATAACACCAACAAAAACAAGTCCTTTAATCAGCAGGGACTTCCAAGAGCCGCTTAAAAGCCACGTAAGCCAGTCTTCTGTGTTTGCGGCATAGTCTCGTTGTTGTGCATCCTGAAGTTGTCTGAGTGTTTTCAGAGCATCAGTCATGTTCGGTGAGTGCACATTATCTGGAATGTATGTGCAACATGTGTTGTTAAAGAGAATTCTCCTCTCTCGGCGAGAATTATGTTCAATGCTACCCTGTGTTGCATTACTGCAATGCACAGAGCGTCAATCTCCTGATCCCATTCGTCGTTGAATTTACATGAAGCATTCAGAACCTTTTGTCTTTCAGTCCAAAGTTTAAATTCCTCTGGGACATCGGAACCCCATATGGAATCATGCTGCTTGAGGTCTGGGGTGCTTCGTCTTTTCCTTGTTGTTGACGTTGAAGTTGAAGTGGCGTCCATGGTTATCTTGAAAGTGTGGTCAGATATGAAAATGGGAGCGCACTGACCTGTCCAATTCCCAGGAAGGATATCCCAGGCCATCCCTTGCACCCAGAAGGTGCCATTTGAGATGTTGCTGCTCTTCACGGGCCCTCCAGGAGCGTGTGTCTGTACTGCTTTGCAGTTGGTGGTGGTGTTTCCCATTGGCGTGGATCCGTTCTCTTGGCGGTAGCATAGGCTGTGGCTCAAATTCCCATTGTTTTCAAGAAAGACTGAGAATGATTTAGCCTTACTTCTGTGCTTCACTTTCAGGTCAACCCAGAACCATTCGTCACTTGTGCCATTTCGTAGTCCTATCTGGAGAGGTTCCTCATGGTTGACCACGATTCCCTGGAATTGATGCCCACGGCTGGCGTTGCTTGCAGCACACTTTGCCTGAATTATGTCCATTCCCTTCGCATACAAGGTGGCGTATTGTGTCGTTGGGGGCATATAGGAGCAAACATAGCAGTCTTTTCTGGGTGTGCTATCATGTATATATCAATACCATGCGTTGTTCATCCATGGATGAATGTGGTCTTGTGTCATGTCACGAAGATGTGAGTTGTCATGTGTCCATCTTGTCTGCAGGTGGTGTTGTTCATCTTCTTTCTTTCGGGTGAGTGTTAAGAAACTCACCAGGAGTGCAACAGTAGCCACTAGGAGGACGAGTGTCCTCATGATGACCAGACACACCTGTGACCTCTGATGAGTAGACTACTGGCAAGAAGAAGAAGGCGGGGTATACCCGATCAGCCCTCCCTCCACCAATAGATCACCATACAGGAGTTAGGGGTGTCGGCGTCTAAAGCTTAGGTTGTCACTCACTTTTTTGCAGTGGCTTTGATGGATCCAGGACGGTCTTTCTGCTATTTTGCAGGCAGTAGGTGTGGTGAGTAGCACTTGATAAGGACCTTCCCACCTTGGTGAACTCCAATTTTTCCTTTGGAGTACTTTGATCAGGATCCAATCACCTGGTTTCAACCTGCAAGATACTGGAGAGTTGTTTAGAACAATCTCTTTATTTTCAAGTAATTTAGTCATCCATTCGGCTAGTGTAGTTCCTCTTATTGACTTATCTATAGGCTCACTTGTGATTGGTAGTGGAAATAGTCTACCGTGAATGATTTCAAAAGGTGTGAGTTTCTGAGAACTTTGTGTCAGTCTCATCCACATTTTTACTAGGCCTATACACTCAGGCCATCGCCTCCCTGTTTCTTCCATGCATTTTCTCAGTCTCTGTTTTATTTCCTAGTGCTTCAGAGACCTTACTGATTACTTCATTAACAAAATGTGTCCCATTGTCTGATCTTATCAGAGTGGGGATGCCATATTTTGAAATAAAATGGTTGCACAAACATTTTGCTACTGGCGTCTGCTATTTTTACTGGATAGATTTCTGGCCATTTTGAGATCACGTCTATGATCACTAGAGCGTATTCTGAGCCTTGGCATTCATTTAGCTCAATAAATCCCATGTGGATTGTATGAAAAGGATGAGGTGGTGTGCATTATGCGCATTATGTGCATTATGTTTTTGGCAAATCATGCATGTTCCGACAAATTTCCGAAATTTTATCTACCACTCCTACCCCCCCTCCTGTTGACAATAATGCTGCTGATATGTGTAGGGACTTTGGTAGTATTGGTTTGCTATTACAAGTCATCAAATCATTTTCTGGCTATGCTCCACCTTTTAACCACCTCTTTTGTTCTCTAGTTGGTGCGGCTTTCTGTTCGTTTATAAGCACATCAAGTGGTATTTGCATTGAGGAGTCAGACATTAATGTGTCTATAGTTTGTTGTGCCGCTGCTTTTGCGGCTTTGGTCTGCGAAGTTATTGCCTTCAGTGACCTCTGAAATCCCCCTAAAATAGCTTCCAGCCCCTTTTTCAGGCGAGCGTTTACTTTTAGGAATGCCCCCTAAAATAGCTTCCAGCCCCTTTTTCAGGCGAGCGTTTACTTTTAGGAATGCTACCAACCCCTCTGGGCGAGCCGAGCCTAGACGTTTTACGCGAGGTGTCTGAGTGTTAATATTCACCTGGTTGCTGATTCACTGCCGGTCTCTCAGGTTTACCTCATCGACCCCCACCGCCGTGGACCACTTATAAGAACGCCAGCCAGAACCTGAATTCACGTCTCTGGACTTTATCCTGTACCTGGATAGGAGCTGTCGACAGACTTCAGCGCGGGCTTCTCACGACGGCAGGACTCGATGAGGCTTTCCTGTGGGGTCACAGAAAAGTGCTGTGTCCCATCCGGCTCGAAGGACCAAGAAATGTCAGGAGTTTTCCTGTATTGCAACTCAGGTCGGAATAAAAACGCTCAGACAGGTTTAACGTGTACACGGGTGAGACTCAGGGAGACTCGCACCGTGCAATAGTTGTCAGCCTTTTTATTCATAGCATTCTCAGAGACGTACAGGAAGAGATAAAATAGAACTGTGCAGGCTTCCTGTTGAGTCTGCACTTCCCCATTTAAGCTTAATACTGAAAGAGCAAACATATTTAGATAAAGAAATGTACTTTTAAGCATAACATAATAAAAATCCCAAAATCCTGAAATCTTTTGACACAAACTACACCCTTTTTGGCTCCTACCTCAAAGCACGCTGTGCGCTGTCGATCTTACGTGCTGCACAATAATATTCAATATTTAGTATTTACTCATATATTCACATAGATCATCGAGATGATGTTCTTCATTAGATTGCTCTCTTTTTTTTTTGCTTGTTTTCTCTTTTTTCTTTCTCAACAGGTGATCCAGGTGATTGAAGTATTTTTTGTCTGTTTGTTTTGTTGTTTTTTGCCCTTTATCACCGTTCCTCTTCCCCACTGTTTTTCTTTCCCTACCTCTCTTTCTTTCCCCCAGCCAAGTCTGTCCCGTGTGTAGCAAGTGAAAATAAAATAAAATAAAATAAACAATAAAAAGTGAATCAAATAGACCAATACGGCAAGACCGGAATGGTCCATTTGGTAAAGTAAATCCGTTGGGCATCTTTCTTTGCCTTTAGACAATAATTCTGATGGCAAAAGAACCAAACGGGACAGGCAAAAAAAAAAAGAAAAAAGGAAGGAACAAGCCCCGCCTTCCCCTGCTCTGTACCGTCACATGTGCTCAGACACAGAGAGAGATGAATGTGCACGAGACCATTGCTGATTTTCACCGCGAGCTTATTGCTAGAAAACAACTATAAACTTGATATACTGAGCAAATATCCATACCGGAGATCTGCAAGGACCTTGGAGAAATGGACCCGATTTATTGTGAACATTTTGGACTTTGGAGCCATCGCGGTGAGTCAGAAGCTGTTAAGCTAACCTTGAAGCTTGTGATGGCAAGCCACACATGGTAAGCTCCACACCTCACCACCAGTTGATTCACTGTAGTTTACTTTACGGTCACTACTTTAAATATATCCTACTTATTGTTCAATATTGTTTATTTATTAAATTCATTTTTCCATTACACCTTCCATTGTTTATATGGCGTGCACACATATTAACAGTGCAAGGTCAAAGTTCTGTTTGATTTTATATTAATACATATTTCTTTGTTTGAGTTACCTGGGGTTTGGCTTCTCCTCCTGTCTGGCAAAAGCTGTGGCAAAGGGCTGGGAGAGCTGAAGTACCACTGACAGCCTAATTGGGTGAAACCACATGCTTCATTGTCTGGGGGGTGTTTCAAGTTTGTTTAATTGTTTTGTATTAGTTGGTTATATGGCAGCCATTTTGTTTTCCCCCATGTGTGTCATTTGGTTTAGCTAAACCAGTATTTAATTTCCCCATGTGTCATTTCAGGAGGTCAGTTTGTCTTATGTTTGTTTGAGGTTTCGTTAATTATTATTCTGAGTTTAGTTTATTGAGTTAACCTCTTTTATTGGTCTGCCTGTTTAGGTTTTTTGGCTTTGTTAAAATTATTTTCATATTTTTGGGTCAATAAAACCCCTTTTTTGAATTAAACACCTGTGTCCTTTATGCTTTACTGCTTGGTCCCTGACAAAGCTAAAAAGCTAACAAGAAGTTAACGGGGAAATTAATGGGGAGTTAATGGCCCAATTTCAATGTTGTAGATCTGCACGGGTGCGGATGGAGCGGACAAGATCCTCTCTGAGAGTTGAACATTAGAAGCGTGCTGGAGAGTTAAACTGGGACTGGGCGAATCAGGCTAATTGAAAAGCTAACTAGCCTAACGCTCATAGCTGCAGCTGGAACCGACCACGTTTTCACTGTGGGAGAACACATGGGGTTTCTCACGGAGTTCAACTACTCTGAGCAATCAGCTGTGTGCTGATGATGTTTTAGTATTACATGTTTAATATTAAACGCACTAAAATAGGGCTTTGGAGTGTGATGTCACGGGAGGGGGCGTGACCGCCAAGGCGCCATTTTAGCAGGCCAAACAAAGGGCTAAGGGAGCGAAAGCATCAGCAATGGTTCGCACTTGCTGTGTTGTCGGTTGTAATGTTAGATCACACGATCAGGAAGGGAATAAGCTGGAAAATGGGCTCTCTTTTTATTCTCTCCCCACCTGGAAGCAACGTGAGGGAGCTCATGTATCGGATATAATCAAAAGAAGGCGTCTTTACAGTTGTAAACAGTTATACAATTATAATTCCTCCAAACTATCAACGTGTCTTTTAGACCCCATTCCTACAAAACTGCTCAAAGAAGTCCTGCCATTAATTAATGCTTCAATCTTAAATATGATCAACCTATCTCTAATAATTGGCTATGTACCACAGGCCTTCAAGCTGGCTGTAGTTAAACCTTTACTTAAAAAACCATCTCTAGACCCAGCTGTCTTAGCTAATTATAGGCCAATCTCCAACCTTCCTTTCATATCAAACATCCTTGAAAGAGTAGTTGTCAAACAGCCAACAGATCATCTGCAGAGGAATGGCTTATTTGAAGAGTTTCAGTCAGGTTTCAGAGCTCATCACAGCACAGAAACAGCTTTAGTGAAGGTTACAAATGATCTTCTTATGGCCTCTGACAGTGGACTCATCTCTGTGCTTGTCCTGCTAGACCTCAGTGCAGCGTTCGATACTGTTGACCATAATATCCTATTAGAGCAATTAGAACATGCTGTAGGTATTACAGGTACTGCACTGCAGTGGTTTGTATCATATCTATCTAATAGACTCCAATTTGTACATGTAAATGGAGAGTCCTCTTCACACACTAAGGTCAATTATGGTGTTCCACAGGGTTCAGTGCTAGGACCAATTCTATTTACATTATACATGCTTCCCTTAGGCAGCATCATTAGAAGACATAGCATAAATTTTCACTGCTATGCAGATGACACGCAGCTCTATCTATCCATGAAGCCAGGTAACACACACCAATTAGTTAAACTGCAGGAACGTCTTAAAGACATAAAGACCTGGATGGCCGCTAACTTTCTGCTTCTTAATTCAGATCAAACTGAGGTTATTGTGCTCGGCCCTGAAAATCTTAGAAATATGGTATCTAACCAGATTCTTACTCTGGATGGCATTACCTTGGCCTCCAGTAATGCTGTGAGGAACCTTGGAGTCATTTTTGACCAGGACATGTCCTTCAATGCACATATTAAACAAATATGTAAGACTGCTTTCTTCCATTTGCGCAACATCTCTAAAGTTAGAAATATCCTGTCTCAGAGTGATGCTGAAAAACTAGTTCATGCATTTATTACTTCCAGGCTGGACTACTGTAATTCACTATTATCAGGATGTCCTAAAAACTCTCTGAAAAGCCTTCAGCTGATCCAAAATGCTGCAGCAAGAGTTCTGACAGGGACTAGAGAGAGCATATTTCTCCTGTTTTGGCTTCCCTTCATTGGCTTCCTGTTAAATCCAGAATTGAATTCAAAATCCTGCTCCTCACATACAAGGTCTTAAATAATCAGGCCCCATCTTATCTTAATGACCTTGTAGTACCATATCACCCTATTAGAGCACTTCGCTCTCGCACTGCAGGCCTACTTGTTGTTCCTAGAGTATTTAAAAGTAGAATGGGAGGCAGAGCCTTCAGTTTTCAGGCCCCTCTTCTGTGGAACCAGCTTCCAGTTTGGATTCAGGAGACAGACACTATCTCTACTTTCAAGATTAGGCTTAAAACTTTCCTTTTTGCTAAAGCATATAGTTAGGGCTGGACCAGGTGACCCTGAATCCTCCCTTAGTTATGCTGCAATAGACGTAGGCTGCCGGGGATTCCCATGATGCATTGAGTTTTTCCTTTCCAGTCACCTTTCTCACTCACTATGTGTTAATAGACCGCTCTGCATCGAATCATATCTGTTATTAATCACTGTCTCTCTTCCACAGCATGTCTTTCATCCCGTTTTCCTTCTTTCACCCCAACCGGTCGCAGCAGATGACCCTGCCCCTCCCTGAGCCTGGTTCTGCCGGAGGTTTCTTCCTGTTAAAAGGGAGTTTTTCCTTCCCACTGTCGCCAAAGTGCTTGCTCATAGGGGGTCATATGATTGTTGGGTTTTTCTCTGTATTTATTATTGTGCGATCTACTGTGTACAATATAAAGCGCCTTGAGGCGACTTGTTGTGATTTGGCGCTATATAAATAAAATTGAATTGAATTGAATTGAATAATTGTTATACACTTTCTATTTATAGAGTTGCTAATTGTTTTTCATTATTGCAGCAAACCAGCCTATGAAATGGACGAAACAAATCCTGACTGGGTTCCAACGCTACACATGGGGCACTACGAAATCCCTGCTTCAAACTACATGCTACATACCAGCAGGCCAATCAGATTACTTCTTCCATGTGAGGGTGAAAAGGTGACCCTCCTGGATAGATGGTGAAGGTTTGTTGCGTTCTGGTGAACATGTGCCCCAGTGTGATAGTAAAACCAGGGAAAAATGCTCTTGTTAAATACTCTTAAAAGTCTTGTATTGAATATGTAGTGATAAGTTTTCAAAAGAGACAGTAAATTACAGAATGCTAGTACTGGGTGATATTATTTAAATGCTGTCATGATTTTATGTGAACATTTTGTCATTTGTAAACTATACATGACATTGATTCTACATTGTTACTGGTGTGATGTTCTACAAAGTGGTTTTAATTTAAAAAAGGCAAAAATTTGTTTGTTTCTTTATTCAACTTTTGAACAGTGGTACTTAGTAAGTACATATTCAGTAACAAATTATTTACATGGCAGTGCACTACAGGCACAAATGTAGACCCCCTAAATAAAACATTATGGGTTATTCAGAACAGAACTATGCTTGGAGAAATATTTTCCCATCAGTTGAGACAACTCCTCCACAGTAGCAGGTGGAATTTTTCTTTTTTGAGGACGGCTCCTTTTACCTTTCAATACGGATGGTCTGTTTATATTTTGATCAAGAGCCTTTTTTGGGCAGCTGAAGAGGAGAAGTCTATCTTATGGCCAACCTCTGGCTGTATCTTGGTCATATTACCCAGCAAAATCCAGTATGCAGGTTCATCTGTAACAGTCCTTGTGCCACAGATCCGCACTGTTGCTTCTACTTTAAACAGAAGAGCAGCGACATGGCTGCAGGTCTCCTTGACTCCAGCCATACAGGTGCAGTGGGCGGCTTCAACCTTCCCTGTGATGCTCACAATGACCTATGGCTGCAATGCTGGTTCATTCAGTCTTTGAGAGTGCAGTACCTGAAACACACACAAAGTTCATTTAATGACAAGAACTATGAGCCAAGGCTGACACAAATGTGTTTTATCTACTTTCAAATCCATTTATCATAAATGTAACAAATAAAGTGTTGAGAAAGTTAGCACATACATGTAATATTTTTTAATCTTTTTATGTATCCATCTATAGAACACTGCATGGTATATTCTAAATCTGCCTGTTTTTTGTTTTTTTTAATCTGCCAGCAAAAAAATGAACCTTAAGTATGTAATGCAAGGATGTAATCATTTTCAAGAGGGAGAAAGCATAAAGTTCGACTTTAAGTGACAATTATGAATCACTTAATATGATAAGGAGATTCTGCAGGTCATTAATCAATGTATAAAACTAAAGATGTATTTTTAGTGACACAGGACATAACCACGGAAGCAAGATGTGTAATTAGGATTATTTATAATAAATATGAATGAGTTAATGCAATTTCTTTAACCATAGAGAATGACTAAATGCTTCAGGACAATGTCACATCAATGCACTGAACTCACTATGTTATCCATCTAACAGAGCCTCCACATGTTCTCACTGTAATTTGCCCCTCATGAATGAATTTATGCTGCACTAATCTGAATGTTTGGAGGGAAATCAAACGCATTTTACTCGCAGTACTCAAGCTGACTTACCTTTGTTTGGATGACGGCGTACTCACAACGTGGAGGCTTAAAGATAGCCAAATCTTGTACCCAATCCTCGGTGGATGTGCGCCTCCAGAGATTTATAATTGCGAAATTGGTTTGCCATGTACGCGCTGACTCCACAGACAAGCTAGGAAAATATATCATGCTAAGTCAATAGCAGTTGGTCTTCTATGGAGTTAAATCAGGGCCATAATGTTTGTGTAGTTAAAAGAAAAATTTGAAATCGAAAATATGTAAACTGAAAGCAAAAGTCACATTTTTAGAGTGAACTTTGAAAAAGAAAGAGTTGGATTTAAAATAAAATCAAACGTTACATTTTTTCAGATTCAGATCTTTTAAATTAATGTACAAAAAAAAATTCTTCAGGTTCGGATTTTTCTCTCAGCTTCAATTTTTTTTTTTCACTTTCAGATCTCTATTTTTCAGTTACAGACTTTTGGCCCTGTTTTGGCGTGGTGGGCGTGGCTACACAGAGAGGGGCGGGGAATCATGAGTGACAGCAGACCGCTGCAGGCTCAAGATGGTCCATTTTTCATGTTGCCTTCAGGAAACCTGGGAATGAACATAATTTATCAAACACCTCCTGCACTGTATTATTTGATAATGTTTAGAAAACATGTCATGCATAACTGCTATCGGGTGGGGGCTGCTGTTAACTTGTCCCTCAGTGAACGATGGCTGTGTCCCAATTCAGGGTATGCATGCTTGAAGTACGCATTTCAAGTGCGAGTACGTCACCGCCATGCGACGACGGCTGTCCCAATTCAAAGTGTACTTCAAATGCATACTCCAAATGCGCCGTCGATTTCCCCAAATATCAAGCGTGGTCCGGTGCATGCTTTGTGGCCCCATATATCCCACAATCCATAGTGCGGCGGTGGGTGTGGATAATTTTGCCGCAAAACACGGCAGAAGGGAGTGGCTGAAGAGTGAACTGTCAAAAGTAAGTACTGAATATTATGTCACTTATTTATGTGCAAATGTTTAAGAACATTAAAACATTACTGTTGGCCACATGTCGGCAAAGTTATGTGACATTAGTGATGTTTGTACTTTCAGCGGTAACTTGGTTTTAAAGCCTCTACTTCTAAATATATATATATATATAGTCGACCTTAATCTTACAGAGAATGTGATGATTTTATGGATAATTAAAGTCAGTCATATATCCACAAACACAACAAGCTGAAAGTCAGTGATGCTGCTCGGTTTGCAGTCCTGAATATGACGGCACAAGCAGGATTCACTGCACTGTTAATGTTAGCTATGTTATATTGCTGCCTCTGTTCGGTGGTGTCGAGCCAAACGGACTTTAACGTGTGTTTGAACGAGCTGACGGTTCACTCGTTAAGCTGAAAGAAAGATGCTTTAATCACAGGAGTCACACATGTGTCCACTGGACCATCTGGGAACTCTTCTTGTTTAGCACTCGTAATAACACAAACACTAAATCCTCCTTCTCTTGTGCTGTTTTGTAGCAGTGTGTACACCTGAGACTGTCACCTGTCTGTCTGTCCTGCACTCTCTCTCTGTTTCTTTCTCTCTGATTGTGGAATAAAAGTATGAACATGTATTTATAAGTTACACTTGTGTTTGAATCCTGCAGCTTATCACACATTTGATTTCCATGTGTGACGACTGCAAGTGTCCAGAGTGAGGACAGACTGAGGGACCCACTGCTGCACATCATCTGTGAGGCTTTGCACCCCTGATGATCCACCAGGACAAACTCAGCAGTGTGTGAGGAAGAGGAGGAGGAAGAGTCAGCAGCAGCTGACAGATGGAGAGAATAGACAGACTGTTCCCTGTTTGTGAAGGACTGCTAGGAAAGTTTAACATAACTAATTGTCTGTCCTGAATCAGTCTTATTAGGTAATGTTCAAATAATGTTATCATCCCAGTGTTTTCAGTGTGGGAGAAAGTACTCAGGGCCTTCAAGTTACACACTATGAAAGGCAGCAACAAGTTTAATATTCAGAAACCTAAAGTATGTATCAGCAGCAGAATGGAGCTAAAAATAAATGTTTGTTTCAGTTCTATGAAGCTTTGAGTATTTTGGATTAGTAGCACTGCTGTGTTTGTTGCACCATATTGCTGTAATTGTTTATATGCTTTATATATTCTGAGGTAAGTTGATCTATAGTGTTACATCATATTCTATAAGGATGTTATGTGTTTGTAGACTTTCTGCCCAGTTTGACCCATTTAGCAGAAGTCAGCCTGTTTAAGGCTCTGATATCTATTCTGTATGACTTAAAGCAGTTATGACATGGTCTGATTTTCTCACCCAATAAAGGAATATTTCATATATCAGTCTACTCTTCATTCTATCACCAACAGTTTTCACAGCTCGTACATTTTCTTTTTACACATATATATAAGCATTGAGCCAAATTTAGTAATGCCAACATATTGAAAGAACAATGTTTGTCTCTTATATATAATACATCTGTATATACACTGTCAGAGATACTTGTCTTTGAGTGAAGATTTAAGGTGATAGGAAATATAAATAACTGCTACTTGCATCTTTGACCCAGAGTTCAAGCTCATATATATATATATATATATATATATATATAATCTGACAATACATATAATATTGTCCATATTATATTAACATTACCACAGTGAGATGACTTTAGTCTCATGAACAACATTAGCTAATTATCATTTACTAACTAATCTTGAAATGACTGTTCAGTACAGAAATGAAGCCCAACTATCATGTTTTACAGTCCTGTGGTCTCAACTAATCAAAGTGATGTCATGACAAAAATGAATGACCAACAAAACATTTTTTCTCCTTCATTTCTGTCACACAAAGCTGTATGAAACATTTCTCGCGGTTAGTATCATGGTTGCTAGGCAACCTGAACAGCGCGACGAAGGCTAGACCGTCCGATTTCACAAGCCTCTCACTTCCGCACTTCCCGTACTTGTAGTACGCACCGTACGTAGTACGCGTAGTGTGCGTACTTCAAGCGTGCATACCCTGAATTGGGACACAGCCATCGTTCACTGAGGGACAAGTTAACAGCAGCCCCCACCCGATACAATGCGCGCTACTTTGAGAGCATGGGAAATGACCACTTCTCACGTAGTGGCTGGGAAAACGTCTCATAATTGATCAGTTACGGCGTAATTTGTACACATTACTGCTTGAAAGAGCTTTAGTAACTGAGTTTTAGCAGTTATGCATGACATGTTTTCTAAACATTATCAAATAATACAGTGCAGGAGGTGTTTGATAAATTATGTTCATTCCCAGGTTTCCTGAAGGCAACATGAAAAATGGACCATCTTGAGCCTGCAGCGGTCTGCTGTCACTCATGATTCCCCGCCCCTCTCTGTGTAGCCACGCCCACCACGCCAAAACAGGGCCAAAAGTCTGTAACTGAAAAATAGAGATCTGAAAGTGAAAAAAAAAAAATTGAAGCTGAGAGAAAAATCCGAACCTGAAGAATTTTTTTTTGTACATTAATTTAAAAGATCTGAATCTGAAAAAATGTAACGTTTGATTTTATTTTAAATCCAACTCTTTCTTTTTCAAAGTTCACTCTAAAAATGTGACTTTTGCTTTCAGTTTACATATTTTCGATTTCAAATTTTTCTTTTAACTACACAAACATTATGGCCCTGATTTAACTCCATAGTCTTCAGGGTTTCTACTACTATTTCAAACGGTTCCACATTTCCAATCCACGCTATTTTTTGCAAGTACCGTCTCTTTGCATCCAGACGCAATCTGTCTCTATAACGTCCTTTTTCTGTTGGGCTGCTTTTAACTATGGTTCGTAGCAATCTTCCTTCCAACACAGTGTGTTGGTTTTGATACGTGGCCTGCTAAAGTGGTGCCGCGCTCCCACAATGCATTGCGGCGTGACGTCAACTCCAAAGCCCTATAAGATGATGGGATAAGTTAGTTTTGATCTTAAAGGTCATGAGTCTATTTTATTTTCTTGTTACCTTTGATGCTCGAGCGGCACTGATGTCTCTGCGTATTCTTACTGTGCTGATACGTTACCACATACTGTAAAACTACAGCCTGTGGACTTTTCTATATTTTTTGGTAATTTTATTTTGAATGTAATTAACATATTGCTTCATTGCTATTCAGTGCAAAGCAATGCTCCTGTAATTCACTTAAAGGGGCAGTACTGGGAAAAATAATCTACCATAGTTCATGGTTTATTTCTGATAGAAATGTGCACCTTGATGATAACATAAGCTGATTGTGATTTAAAGATTCCATTCATGATTAAGATGCACTGTAAAAACTATGATTAGAAATGAAACTTAATGTTTTCTGCTTGTCTTTGTTATAGCACTTAGATTATTTACCTATGGCCATATATATCATTAGAGTGTGAACTGAATTAGTAATAGCCCTGTTGTTTACAGGCTAGTTTTTTTGTGGGATCGTGAGACCTGGATTTCTTCCTGACGAGGGAGATGGCGAGCCTTTCCCTTTGAACCGAACCACAGCCATTCCGAGTTGGCCCAGAAGGGCAGGTTGCTCTTCTCTCACGAACAATTGCAACAGTGCGGTAGGACGAAATCGCACCAATCACAGACTTTTGACCTTTTGGATTCGACTAGACTGAACACTATTAAGCTGGCAAGACTGACATATCTGAGCTCAGAGAGGATTCTGGGTATTATTATTATTGCTGCTGTTTATGAAGTGCTGTTTAATTGTTGCTACATCGTTCAATACAATTCAAATTTACTTGTGGCTCCAGTCATTCTCCACGAAACTCACCTTAGCCCTCCTACGAATCTACAGTGGCTTGCAAAAGTATTCGGCCCCCTTGAATTTTTCCACATTTTGTCACATTACAGCCACAAACATGAATCAATGTTATTGGAATTCCACGTGAAAGACCAATACAAAGTGGTGTACACATGAGAAGTGGAACGAAAATCATACATGATTCCAAACATTTTTTACAAATAAATAACTGCAAAGTGAGGTGTGCGTAATTATTAGGCCCCTTTGGTCTGAGTGCAGTCAGTTGCCCATAAACATTGCCTGATGAGTGCTAATGACTAAATAGAGTGCACCTGTGTGTAATCTAATGTCAGTACAAATACAGCTGCTCTGTGACGGCCTCAGAGGTTGTCTAAGAGAATATTGGGAGCATCAATACCATGAAGTCCAAAGAACACACCAGACAGGTCAGGGATAAAGTTATTGAGAAATTTAAAGCAGGCTTAGGCTACAAAAAGATTTCCCAAGCCTTGAACATCCCACGGAGCACTGTTCAAGCCATCATTCAGAAATGGAAGGAGTATGGCACGACTGTAAACCTACCAAGACAAGGCCGTCCACCTAAACTCACAGGCCGAACAAGGAGAGCGCTGATCAGAAATGCAGCCAAGAGGCCCATGGTGACTCTGGACGAGCTGCAGAGATCTACAGCTCAGGTGGGGGAATCTGTCCATAGGACAACTATTAGTCGTGCACTGCACAAAGTTGGCCTTTATGGAAGAGTGGCAAGAAGAAAGCCATTGTTAACAGAAAACCATAAGAAGTCCCGTTTGCAGTTTGCCACAAGCCATGTGGGGGACACAGCAAACATGTGGAAGAAGGTGCTCTGGTCAGATGAGACCAAAATGGAACTTTTTGGCCAAAATGCAAAACGCTATGTGTGGCGGAAAACTAACACTGCACATCACTCTGAACACACCATCCCCACTGTCAAATATGGTGGTGGCAGCATCATGCTCTGGGGGTGCTTCTCTTCAGCAGGGACAGGGAAGCTGGTCAGAGTTGATGGGAAGATGGATGGAGCCAAATACAGGGCAATCTTGGAAGAAAACCTCTTGGAGTCTGCAAAAGACTTGAGACTGGGGCGGAGGTTCACCTCCCAGCAGGACAACGACCCTAAACATAAAGCCAGGGCAACAATGGAATGGTTTAAAACAAAACATATCCATGTGTTAGAATGGCCCAGTCAAAGTCCAGATCTAAATCCAATCGAGAATCTGTGGCAAGATCTGAAAACTGCTGTTCACAAACGCTGTCCATCTAATCTGACTGAGCTGGAGCTGTTTTGCAAAGAAGAATGGGCAAGGATTTCAGTCTGTAGATGTGCAAAGCTGGTAGAGACATACCCTAAAAGACTGGCAGCTGGAATTGCAGCAAAAGGTGGTTCTACAAAGTATTGACTCAGGGGGCTGAATAATTACGCACACCCCACTTTGCAGTTATTTATTTGTAAAAAATAAATCATGTGTGATTTCCGTTCCACTTCTCACGTGTACACCACTTTGTATTGGTCTTTCACCTGGAATTCCAATAAAATTGATTCATGTTTGTGGCTGTAATGTGACAACATGTGGAAAAGTTCAAGGGGGCCGAATACTTTTGCAAGCCACTGTATCACCATCTTACTTTAACCCTACCCTATCCTGTACTTGGCTACAGACACATTAAACAAATGTTTGGTTCAGTCGAGGTGTGCTAGGCTTACTGTAGTTAATGTTAGCTGTGGTTTAATTTAGTTCATATTGTCTGTATTTACATGTTACATTACATCTTAAACACTCTGTAAAAATAGTGTAAACATTTAATTACAATTTCCTGTAGTGAACATGCTGATTACATATTATGAATATTGATCTGCAGATTTTCACGTTTCAAAAACAAATCATGTAACGTCTTGTAAAACACATTGTCTGTTGGTTTATTTTCTTTATTTCCAGCACACCACTGAGCCACAACAGTGCTTGTGTTAGATGTATAATGGCAACATTAATAAGCAGGGACAGTCTGTAGTTAATATTGATGCTGATAGTTGAAGCTGTGGGCTGAGGTTCCAAATGTAGTTCTTTTTAAGCCCCATAAACCTGGGGTCAGGTCTACTGCACGATGTCTTCCCTCATCGTTTCATCTCTTCCACGTAATATGTGTCACTTCCTCATGCTCTGTATTCAGTTTTCTTCTCTTCTTTTCTCTATTTTCCTCCATTTCCAGGATGGGGGAGGAAACAGAGAATGCAGAATATATGAATCTTTTACTCACTGGCTTTTATTACATGGAAATATCAGATATATTAGTCCAATGGATGTGCCATTGCTGGGCCGTTTGAATATTTCAGCAGCTTTCTGAATTTGAGATGCAGGTTTTCAGATGATTCCCGTTCTCAGCCTTTCTCATTTTCTTTCTGTCACTCCACTTCCTTCGACAGATGTGACAATAATTGAGTTCTTCATTTTGCTTTTGTTCTTGCAACTCTTCGCCCTCCTCCCTGTTCGCTCCTGCTTTGCTTCTTTCGTTGCCCTTTCTCTATTCTGTACCTCTTACAAACTTTCTTTAAATGTGTTTTGCCTGCTGTACTTTCAGTGATGGATGGGACAGCAGTTGGTTTTCTTTTATTTCAACTTTATTTCCATGTCCCTTTCTTTCCTTCCTCACTTCTTTGTCTTCCCTTCCACCCACTTGTTCCTCGTTTTGCCTGTAGTGAACATGCTGATTTCCAGCAGTGGAGGAGGCAGAGAGGAGCGCAGATTGAATTGCAGGATGGCTAATAATTGCACTGCACTGATTGCAATTTTAAATTCAGTTTTCCGGAACAATCAGATTAGAGAGAGAGTGTGAGTGTGTATGCAGTGTTATACGAGTGCCTGTGGGAGAATGTGTTTTTATCAGGCTGAGATAATGCAGAAGTCGGCAGAAAAGCGTGGATCTGCAGTAGCCATCTCAGCTCTGTTACTGCTGTAAAGGACAGCACAGCAGCAGACTTTGCATAAACAATGAGAGGAGAGGGTAATTGTTCCTTTTCCTGTTAATGTGGAATGCATGTAGAGATATGTGGGAGTTATATGGGATAATAAATCTGCTCCACAGGTGCTGGGGAGTACGCACGAGTATAAACCAGTGCTGTAAATAGATGAGCACATGTGTCACTGGCTGATAAATCATTAAGCTAGCGCGATACGGCTGTAAGCAGCTGCAAGCAGATACGAGCAGAGGTGCAGTATGAGATTTACAAACAAGAGAACTATGCTTGGGAGCAGCGAACAGCAGAGTGGGACTCAGTAAGGGGGGTCGTGGTTCGAGGAGCGACAGTCAGAGTCACTGCAACAGAGGGAGAGATGTCAGAATAGCACTAGGCGAGATGATCCAGTGATTGTGGGTGACAGAGGAGGGAGGGAGGCAGGTGAAGCTTGAAGAAACACATAGCACGAGGGGCAGCTGTGATTTCACAGGAAAGACCAGTGTCCAGGTGAACGTGAGTAGATGATCCCAGGAATTACACAGTAAAACAAGTACTATGATCCACCGTGGGACTAGACGGCCAAGCACTAACACAGGTTAGCAGACGATCTGGAGAAGACTGCACGCCGGTCTGAAGTATAGCGACTGGCATCCACAGCAGGTCTGGACAGTAGGTGAGACGATGAGGGCTCTGCTCTGAGGTGGAGACCACTGCACTGCAGAAAAACACTGGCACTCACCTGGACCATGACACAAAACAAGAACGATTAACATCAGTGTTTGTATTTTTTCTGTCATATGATTAAATGTGATTTTTGGATTGTACTGAGGAGAAGCATCTCTTTGTTTCTATGAAACCATACATCCAGGGTGGAGGTTGGAAATCTTCCTCATAGGGCTGTCACCATCACTAGCATATATAACTGGTGAGAAATCAAGTCTTGGCAATGATCTGTAATTTCAAGACACAGTACATTATTAACCCCAACAATCAGATGATCTCCAATCAGAAAGCACAGAGCAGGAACTAAGAACAGTCTTAACACGAAGAAGCTCCAGCAGGACCAGGCTTTAGAAAGGGCAGACATGTCCTGACCTGCTGAGGAAGGACGGGGAAGAGAGAGGAGACCACGAGCAGTCAAGGACAAAATCTAAGAGCAGACAAAGATGAGTAACACACAGACACATGGCGAGTGAAGAGACGTGCAGTGAGAAGTCCATCCAGTCCTAACTATAATGGGTTTTTAACATGTAAATACACTAAAGAATACAAACTCATCATATCAAGAAAAAAGTTAAGTAGAATAATAAACTGTTTCTATCATTTTAATGCTTTGCAGAAATAAAAAATAGTAGCATTAAAATTGCTTTGAAAATGTGCCATAGTAAATGTGCAGACTGCAGTGAGTGCTGGTGCTTTAGCTGAGCTAATATGTGTTTAACATGAGTTTGTTCAGATTCTTTGATTCTTACTTTGTTACATGTTGTGTAAGAAAACTGTCATCTCAGTGACAGCAGCAGTTTAACAGGGATCAACCTGCAAGTTATTAGTCAAACATGACTGGCTGGATTCAACCGTGGTGTTAAGATAGGAGGTGATTTCATCAACACAAACACACACACACACACACACACACACATGCACACACGCACACACACACACACACACACAGGACGGGGAATATTATTAATTTTATTCAATCTCATCATTACTGCAGTCATATTACAGTCAAGAAAGTAAACTGATGACAAAATCTGTATTCTCATATTTTCTTGAAGGACTAGCATCTCAAACTATGAAACCCTGGATCTATTTTGCACTGAATTTCATAATCTTTCTTTCTACAACAGCCTTTTTCTCTTTGTTAAACACATCTTACAGTTGTTAATCTTCCTTAACAGTAGAAAAATCCTTCTTACTCCTCATTCTCAGTTAAGGATAGAGCGTGTGTCCCTGTACACCATCCTGCTGCTTCTCTCAGCACTCACATCAATAAATACTAGTGACCCAGTTTCAGCCGCTGCCCATATATATTCCCATGCCATTAGATTGTTTCAGTCATATTTGTGAGATGAAGTTTTAAGATCCTGAGCTTTTCTCTTCTCATCATTCTGGTACCAGAAAATCTTTTGTTTCCAAACTGGGCAGTCTTTTAGGTGGCAAAGTCTCATTGTTGAATACAACCAGTAGTTCAGTTTGATTTTATTTATGTAGTGCAAAATCCCAGCAGTCACCTCAGGGTGCTAAAGACCCAACAACAGTTTTCAGGAAAAAGCATTACATTAATTATTGATCCTCTTTGTCTGGTTTTACTTGGTCTAGTTTGAAAATTGGTGTACAGTTGGAGTCCACAGTGAGACTGCATGTTGATGCTGCATCGTCTTAAAATGGATAATGTGATCTGGATGTGCTCGTCCGTCGAGTCCAGAGGGTTAACATCCATGTAGATGCTGTAAATGACCGACTCAAGATGGCATTTCATCTATTATTAGACTCATTTCAAGGTAAACTTTATATACATATATAGCACATTTAAAAGAACAGGGATGACCAAAGTGCTGTACATTAAAAGTATATAGCCCCAAGAAAAATCCCACTAAAAATACACCAAACCAAACTGGAACTTTTCACAAACAGCATCAATGTCTAAAAATGAGTGTTTGAAGTTGATTCAAGCCAACATTTTCCAAAATCTTGGACATTAAATGTATTTCAGAAATTATCCTGTACCATAGGCTAAGGACCATTTGGATCAAGATTTTACTTTTTAGTAACAGACTGTACAACAACATGTTTGAAAGCAGCAACCTGATAATAAAGAAGCATTTCATAAAAGTGGAATACTAGGCCTAATAATGTGAAGAGTTTCCTTGAAGATGAGTGGGGAGAATATCCTGAGGGGAATTACAAGTGATCAGCTGCTTCCTTTAAAACAAAAAACCCACAGTCTCAAACTGCTGGAAAAGAGTAATCAATAATAATAAAAGACCTCAGGGCTTGAGAATATTGCTATAAATCTCATTAGACAGAAAAGCAGATTTTGCAGCTTTAGCAGTCCTCTGATCTTCTGATAAGCAGTCATGCAAGATCCTTACGTTTGTCCTTCTTCCACTTTCACTCAGCACTTTGACACTCGTGTCTCAGAGCGTGGGTAGTTTCACTGAGTCAGGGCTGATGGTTTGGTCATCAGCCCTGACTCTTTAATAGGTAGGTCAGCACAAAGGTTGGCCTCACACAGAGAAGAGCTGATGAAAGTGGAGGAAAAGTGAAGAGTGCCGGCACAAATCTCCTGCTGTGACGCTTACACACCACAATATTACACATAACAGGGAAATGGTCTGATATCCCACAATATTCTAATTCGGTCACAGAATAGGGGTGAAGAAGTCCTTTACTAGTGGACTCATGGCAAACATAGATGTTAAAATTGCTAACAATTAAAACAAACACCACCAAGGTTTGAGAAGTACCAATATTCAGTGATTTGAACTTTAATAGCAGGAAATTAACGAGGCATCTAATTCTTTTCTTTCTCTCTCTTTTTTGTAATCTATATTTGACAACAGCATAATACATCTGGAAATTCTGTTTTTGTTGTGCCAGCCCAATATTTTTATTGGCCGTTCCTATGAAAATATTTTGGAGGCCCCTGATTAAAACATGGCCATATGTTGACATAAGACTCCCAGGTAAATCAGCGGAACAAGACAAAAATCTTTAACACCTTTTGGTGGACAATTGAGGAAGCAGAGTTTAGTTGAAAAAGCTGCATTACAAAATTGAGGAAGAAGAAAAGTGACCGTTGCCAAAAACAATATTTGGATTTAAATACTGAAGCTATTCCTCCACCTTTGCCAGTGATCCTGGGAGACTATGGGATGAAGCCAAATTTCCATCAAAAATATATAATCCAGGTCTGAAGAGGTAAAAAGATAATTTAAGATAAAAGTCTTGTTTGCTGATCTGGTGATTTGATCTGGTGTTCAGCAGAGCCATCCGAAGCACGATCATGCTAGTACTAACGTCTCTAAAAGTTTCTCCGATTCACGCCACGTCTGTGTGACTCCACACTATGACAGGTGGAGCCAGTAGGGAAAGATGGCAACACATCTGCAATAGTACAGCTTTTAATCAGTCTGGTGGATTTCAGGTAGGTTCTGATGTGTACCGAGATGCTGCCCTTTGTTCCCTATCTTTCTGGCTTATTTCTAAGATCAAACGTTTGTGGTTTAACTGGAAGAAGAGTCAGGAGTGTTTGGCATTCACAAATGAATAGAACATAGCCATCAGGACAACGAAAAAGAAGAAAAATAACACAGGAACCCAGACAGATGCCTTGGCATGCACACTGGTGCCATCTTACCCACACACCTACACTAGTGCTCCCTGGTATTGCATGAAACAAGCTGTAAAATTGAGATATACGGAGTTGCTCATTTTCTTCAAAGAGATTCTGGAAAACCATCAGGTGACTCAGGAGGGGAAAGCGGCGCTCTGCCTGCACTGTGTACAGTGCAGATGGCTGCTGACTTTGACTGAGGATATTGTTGGGCGGTGTAAGGAATACCTCCTTAATCCCATGTCTTCCGTAGGGGAAGCACAGTCTGGGGACGACGAGGATGACTCGTCAATAACCAGGGGTGAGGTCACTGAGGCGCCTCAGTGACCTCACCCCTGGGGTGGATGAGATACAGTGGGATGCAAAAAGTTTGGGCAACCTTGTTAATAGTCATTATTTCCCTGTATAAATCGTTGGTTGTTACAATAAAAAATATCAGTTAAATACATCATACAGGAGACACACTCAGTGATATTTGAGAAGTGAAATGAAGTTTATTGGATTCACAGAAAGTGTGCAATAATTGTTTAAACAAAATCAGGCAGGTGCATAAATTTGGGCCCCACAAAAAAAGAAATGAAATCAGTATTTAGTAGATCCGCCTTTTGCAGAAATTACAGCCTCTAAACGCTTCCTGTAGGTTCCAATGAGAGTCTGGATTGTGGTTGAAGGTATTTTGGACCACTCCTCTTTACAAAACATCTCTACTTCATTCAGGTTTGATGGCTTGTGAGCATGGACAGCTCTCTTTAACTCACACCACAGATTTTCAATAATATTCATGTCTGGGACTGAGATGGCCGTTCCAGAACGTTGTACTTGTTCCTCTGCACGAATGCCTTAGTGGATTTTGAGCAGTGTTTCGGGTCGTTGTCTTGTTGAAAGATCCAGCCCCGGCGCAGCTTCAGCTTTGTCACTGATTCCTGGACATTGGTCTCCAGAATCTGCTGATACTGAGTGGAATCCATGTTTCCCTCAACTTTGACGAGATTCCCAGTCCCAGTCCTTGAGTTCCAATAATTAGTTCTAAAGGTTTTGGAATCCATAAAATGACAACAGTGCCCAAATTTATGCACCTGCCTGATTTTGTTTAAACAATTATTGCACACTTTCTGTAAATCCAATAAACTTCATTTCACTTCTCAAATATCACTGTGTGTCTCCTATATGATATATTTAACTGACATTTTTTATTGTAACAACCAACGATTTATACAGGAAAATAATGACTATTAACAAGGTTGCCCAAACTTTTGCATCCCACTGTAGACCCTGAGTTTCTGAAGGCTCTGGATGTTGTAGGGCTGTCTTGACTGATTTCTCTGGGAATGTCTATGCCAGGTTGCTGGAAAGGAGAGTTCCAGGATATAGGATCCTCTGATACCGCTGAAACAATGTGGTTTTCGTTCTGGTCGTGGAACACTGGACCAGCTCCTTACCCTCTCTGGGATACTTGGGGTGCATGGGAGCCCACATGTATTTTGTGGACTTGGAGAAGGCACTTGACCGTGTCCCTTGGGGTGTCCTATGGGAGGTGCTTCAGGAGCATGGGGTGTCTGGCCTGTTGCTATGAGCCATGTGATCCTTATACAACCATTGCAAGAATTAGCTTTACCTAGCTGGCAATAAGTGGGACTCATTCCCAGTGGGTGCTGGACTTCTCCAGGGTTGCCTTTGTCACTGAGTCTGTTCATTATTTCTAAGGACAGAAATTCTAGTTGTAGCCAGGTGGCACAAGGCTTCCATTTGTTGACCAGATTTTTCTTCCTTTCAGCTGACTGGCCAATCTCATGTCAATCACAAATGTAACAGTCCAATAAGATAACAGATGAGTTTGGTTGTCGGAGCGGTCAAAACTCGTACTTGCAAGTTGAAATGCACACACAGCCGGGGAACTCGAGCACAGTTTTTTCCTTTGTATCTGTAACCAGACCTTAACAAAAAAAACTCTAACTTGTGTAAATATCTTTTACAAACACAAATCTTTTTTGCACAAACACAAATTGTCATCCAAAGATGCACAAAGGTAAAGGCTTCAGATATTTTGGTTGACAGGGTTACAAAACTCAGTTCTCAACTACGCAGTCTGAGTTACAAGTACAGGAAAAGGAAACATGAAGCAAGATGAATATGGCTACGTTTCCTTAGACTGAACTAAATGATCAGAACTAGACAATTTTGTTTCTGAGTGATACAGTTTGGTGTGTGTGTGTGTGTGTGTGTGTGTGTGTGTGTGTATGTGTGTGTGTGAGTGTGTGTGTGTTGCGGCCATGCTCCAATGTGTGTTTGGCACACTGGTGAAAATTATGCTAACATTTCCTCAGTAATATTTTTGCCATCCACATGCTGAATCCTGTGACCCCTGACCTCTGTCACTTCACTAGCTTTCACATGCATACTATAGCCGGGTTAACCTCTGACCTCTGGCTGACATTTTGACCTCTGGCGGATTGCCAGCGGTCTCACAGTGAAAAGGGCGTCTGCCGTGCTCTTCACAGCCACCGTCTGTCTCCGCGAGCCCCACACACCAATGTTCCACACTGCCTTTGTGTCACCAGCCCCCACTGGCCCCCCCACACACAAACTGCTATGAAGTGTGCCCAGTGCTGGGAAGTTAGCTTCAGGCTCTGACCTCAAATTGCTTTGTGGTCACAAAGCAGATCACTTTGTAGTAGCCTGGGGTCTGTTCTTCTTTTTATTCTCTTGCTCTGATTAAAAATAGCAGAGACACCGATTCATGGTTCACACTGAGAGTTCCGTTCTGGAGTACAACTTTCCCATTAAATGTGTTGAAACAATAATCTTATTTCATATAAAACACAGTCGGTTCACAACCTTGGGTCTTTTATTCCTGACAGAAAAACCTCAGTTTCTTACAGTCTGTGCTGCTGCCTGTGGTGAGCTGAACAGATATCACCAACATCTGACTGCAGTGACTGACACAGGGCGTCTGCTGAGTCAGCAAACAAGCCAAAAACAAATCAACAATCAAATAACTGGCCTGGTGTTTATGTGATGACCATTCAAAGCACTTTATGCATAAGTGACAGTCAACCAAACCTTTCTACACATATTCTACAGACATTTAATTGGTTGTGTATATGTACACGCACACACAAGCAACTCGCATCTGGAGCAACTCAGGATTTAGTATAATACCCAAGAACACATTAAAATACAAACTACTAACCCTATAATTGATAAATGGCCATTTTTTCTGTCCTTTCTGTCCGCTAATTCTTTTTCCAACTATCAAAAACACTTGTAGTTGTAAGGTCCATTATTATAAACATTAAATGCTTTTTTTATTTGTAGAAAGCTGGATACCAGTCAGTGATCTATCATGACTGGAAGCTACCAGCAGCCTAGGCCTAAACATAACTAAATGATGGCGAGTGTCAGATTTTAGAATCCACAGTGGGAACTGATTCCACAGAAGTGGGACCTGGAAGCTGAAGACCTCCCATTCCCATACTTCCCAACATTCTGGATCAAATGAATACTTTTGGGAAGCTTTAAGACCAACCTGATAAAAACTACAAAAGTCCAGCCTAGAAGTAATAAATCCATGAACCAGCTTTGTGACATTACTCTGAGACGAGATTCATCATTTTAACTACATTTTTCAAATGAAAAAAAGGCTTTCTCACATTTTTATTTAATATTACATGTCCTGTTCGAGAACGACTCCCAGATTCCTCACAGTGTACCAACATCATGTTCTCCAGCAGAGGCATCTGTTTATATATCATATTTCTATGTTTTATTACAGCCAAGTACAACAACCTCCGATTTTTCTGAATTTAAAAGCAGGAAATTACAAGTCATCCAGGTCTTTATGTGTTCAACACATTCCTGTAACTGATTTGTATCTGGCCCTGTGGATGAATAAATCTGGGTATCATCTGCATAGCAATGAAAATGCAGTGTTTCCTAATAATAATGCCTAAGGGAAGCGTGTATTAAAAAGACTGGTCCCAACACAGAACCATAAGGGGACTGGATGACTAACATGTATGTGAACAAATTCGAGTCTATCATACGATAGACATCACACACATAAGAAGGTCATTCATAACCTTCACTATTTGTTGTTTTTAACGTGTTCATGGTTTGATTTTGATGAAGTTTGGTCATTACGCCTACAATGGTGGCTACAGTGTTCCTTTTTCTTTGTCTCCATGTTTAGTAACGTGGCTTTTAGGTTGCTTTCTCTTTCATCTTCACAGATTTTATTTCTAGTGTCTACGTTTGGATTTTATTTCCTGACCTCATCTGACCTCTTTGTGTTCACCTGTGTCTCAGCTCATTTAGACTTTGAGTCTTTGTGGGCCTCTACTTAACAATGTAAAATTAGAGGCAGGTGGATAAATCTAAATATCGATAGTATCAGTAGCAATGCTGGTATTGGTATCGAATCAGTATTGGTGTGATAGGATCAGTGTTTCAAAATACATGAAAAGCTTGACATCTTCCATTGAAACACATTTGTGTCTTTTGGATAAGCTGAAAATGTGTGCAGGTCCATTTCAGACTGGACCTTATATGGTCTCATTTTTATTTTCTGACAGAGAGGGACAAGGATCACTACTCAGAGAGAGAGAGGACATTCAAACCCACCAATGACAGTGTGTATTTTAAATGAGTCATCAGCTAGGAAGCATCTGAGGTTACCATGGTAACGCACATAGGCATTCTGTACGACTGTTTGTAATCAACTGCTAAATTTGTCTGAAATGGGCTCAGCTCCCCTCTCACAGGAAGCCTTTTAAAGTCACAACTGTAAATCACATCCATGTGCTTTCAAATCTGTGAGCATCACAGGAAGTTGCTCTGCATAGTTCCTGTCTGAAACAAGCACATGAGTGATCTTAGAAAGGGAGGGGAGGGGCTTTCTCCACAAGTGCTGTATGAAAATCACATGGAACTATATTAGGCAGTTAGCCCCACTCCCTACTCAAATTCCTCCAGTTAAAATAGTAGACATTTATTAGATATAAGAAAGATCTTGTTTGAAAGAAAACATATTTTCCTTTGATTTATGATCACACTTACGCTTGTAGATTGAAAGTCTGAGGGCTCTGCAGCTGTTTCATAGTTGAATCAAGAAACATTCAAACAAAGATACGGGCTGCTCTTTGTGCATGTGGAGAAATCTGCTGTTAGACAAGAACATGGACAGATTTCAGACTGCATGAAAATACATGATTCTGTATATCATTTTCAGCAGCCATGCTTGTTCTAACCTCTGAACTCCTGTTGTATCATATTTCATACATGCAGTTTTTGAGACTTCTACAACATCAGTGTATTTTTTTCCTCTCGAAAAACTAAAATAAACTTTTTTTTAAATTGTCAGAAGGTTTAATAAACAATCCACTTTTCAAAAAAAGTCTAATTTTCTGGCAATTATTTCATGGTTCAAGCTTTAAAAGGATTTAAACATTTTAGTGTTTTTAATGCACATTTACAGTCTGTATTATCACAAATACATTTGATTCATGTGTTTGAGCGGTCACCTCATCATGAAAATCTCTAATAACACATACACTTACATGTGTCCTATCCCCACTGTTATCCTTCTATTAGTCTCTGTGGCTGTGAGCTGTGTTGGATGGGAATGCTCAGAGATAACAGTGCATGTACAGTTATTCCACTCACACCAATTCAATTATACAGTTGAGGCCAGAGTGATTAGCCCCACAGGAATTATGGAACATTTTTCTAAACTTCTTCCCAATGTTTACAGCTTTGATGAAACTTGATATAATCAAACATTCACTGGTGCTATTTAGTAACTTTTGATACATTTTGTAATATAAAATAAATTTTTAGGGTTTATACCAAATATAGTATAAAATTAGGCGGTCAAAAATATTAGCCCCATGTGAATGTTTGCTTTCAAAGCACACCTACAGTAGTTAACCAATCAGCTTTGAAACCACACCTGTGCAGTCAATTGGCTTCCTAACAACGTCCAATCAGCATAAAGACTCCAAGAAACAGGACACTGCAACACATGAGAGGCACTACTGTTTCTCACCATGCCAAAGACAAAGGAAATCAGTCTGGAGCTCAGACAGAAGATAGTAGAGGCTCATGATAAGGGGGAAAGCTACACTGCCACTTCCAAGCGACTGACAGTGTCTAGAACTGCTGTACGTTGCATCATTGCCAAGTACAAGGAGAAAAATTCTGTAAGAAACAAACCTGGCTGTGGCTGTAAGTGCAGAATTTCAAGACTGAAATTTTTCATTGATACTGTTAGTATCAAGAAAGGTCTGAAGTTGTTTTAGAACCGCTTTTTCCAGAATTTTGGCTATAAGAGGGAGTTTGGAGATTGGTCTGTAATTGGTTAGAGCAATAGGGTCAAGATTCTTTTTCTTTATAATGGGTTGCACAACAGCTTGCTTAAATACTGACGGTACACAACCTGATGACAGTGATACATTCAGTAAAAGTTGGATACAGGGACCAATAGTGGGCAAAGCTTCCTTAAGAAAATGAGAGGGAAAGATATCATGGGGGGAATTAGAGATTTTGAGATGATCAATTATAACTGTTAAATCAGAATAAGACAGTGGCTTGAACTGTTGAAAGACAGTCAAGTATTCAGGAACTGGAACAGGGTCAGAAACTAACAATGACTGAGATGAGAGAGATGCCCTCAGAACTGAAATTGTGTCAGTGAAATAGTTTAAAAAATTATCACAAAGTACAGGGGTGGTATCCCTATAAGTGAAGGGGCAAGGGTTTATCAAGGAATTAAAAATACTAAAAAGGGCTCGGGGATTATGGCAGTTAGACCTAATAATACCAGAGAAGAAGGCAGATTTAGCAGCTTTAACAGACATTTTCAGGGGGAATATGCAGAAATCTGCTCGTAGTCTAGGCTTAGGTCATCGCTGGGTCTTCGGACAAGACAATGACCCAAAGCATACATCGAAATTAGTCCAACAGTTCCTCCAGGATACCAAAACCAGGATCCTGGAGTGGCCCTCACTGAGCCCAGACCTCAATCCTATTGAGCAGGGGTGCCCAATCCCAGTCCTCAAGAGCTACCGTCCTGCAGATTTTAGATCCATCCTTGTTCCGACGCACCTGAATCAAATGAATGGCTTGTTATCAGGCCTTTGCCAAACTTGATGGCATGCTGAAGAGGTAATTAAACCATTTGATGTTTGTGTTGGAGTAGGGATGCATCTAAAAGCTGCAGGATAGTAGCTCTCAAGGACTGGGATTGGGCACCCCTGCTATTGAGAATCTGTGGCGAGTGCTCAAAGGGAATATCCATGCTCGGAAACCATGCAATTTGGGCTAGCTAGAACAATGTGCAATGGACGAATGGGCCAAAATCCCTCAGGAGACCTGTGCCAACCTGGTAGAGACCTACTCTAAGGCTGTTGTCAGTTGTGGCTCACAAAGGGTGCAGTATTGACTATTAATGGCCATGGGCTAATAATTTTGGATGTCTCATTTTTGACCTTTCTTGTTTCAACTCTTGTATCAATAAAATATCCTAATTAAACTTAGTGGACATTGTTATTTTGGAAACAGATACACTATAAAAAACAAACACTTGTTGTCAATGGTCATTTTCATATTGAAATCAAGTGTTATCTAATTTCATAAGGGCAGCTAATAATTTTGGCCCTAACTGTATTTCCTTTTATGTTTTCAGCACTAAATCACAACAAAGTGTCCTCAAGGCACTTTACCATGTAAGGTAAAGACCCCTCAATAATACAAAAAAACCCCAACAATCATATGACCCCCTATAAAGAAGAACTCTGGTGACAGTGGGAAGAAAAAACTCACTTTTAAATTTGCTCTAAGGAGAGGAGAACATAGCCGATGTTGTTCTGTGCTGTGTTGATGACCCTCAGGAGTGTCTCTATCTGTATCTGTAGAAGGACACCAACAGCTCTTTGTCTCAGGTTTATGGGAGAAATTACATAGTTTTCTGACCCAAAGAACAGACAGCGACCATAAATGGGAGTTTTTAAAGATGTATTCACAAAGGTGCACTGTGTAGTGAAAAGCTAAGGGCAAGTGAAGCAGTTCTAGCCAGAACTGATGGACACAGGTGCATCTGCTGAGAGGCAGACTGTTAGATATAGCTGGGCTGTTTAGTGAGTTGCAGCAGTTGAACGAGTTTGCATGCTGAGACTTTACTCATGGAGGGGGGACTGATGGGCGGGTGGAGATCTGGGGCTGGGTCTCAGCGGAGAGTGGGCAGGCAGGAGAGTGACAGGTGAATCTGAGAATTCTCCAGGACAGTTAGTCTGTGTGAGAAGCACATATTGTAACCAGGTGAGGGAATGCTGAGTGATATTCCGGAGAGACAGTGAAGGGCTTCAGGCAGGGAACTGGGATACAGATGGGGAAACTGAGTTAATGGCAGAATCACAGAATGAACACAGACAAACTTTCCACCACTGTGGACGTAACCAGCTAGTGGAGACTAACTGACAGACCTGGAGGTGTGAGTCCAGAAAGGGCAACTCCACCCAACTGTCCACCTGAAACACAGACCTATACACACAGGAACCCCACACCTGCCCAAAACCTTGTCAGTACTCTCGCTGCAGATTTTAAGATCAGCTCTTCAGAGAGTTTTTAGGACATCCTGATAAGAACAAATTACAATAGTCCAGCCTAGAAGCAATAAATGCATGAACTAGTTGTTCAGCGTCAGTCTGATTCCTGCCTCCTGTCAGACACAATGTCTGTGATCTACCTGCAGGATGCAGGCACATTGGGCTGGTAGAACTTGTGCAGCAAAGCTGGGATGATTGTATTAAAAGTGGAACTAAAAACCACCAAAAGTAGCCTGGTATAAGTGCAGAGTCCAGATGCTGAAGGATGAAGTGCTGTTCATTGTTCATTGCATGACCAACTGACCTGTTGGCTCTACAGGGGAACTGCAGGGTGTCCAGGAGGGTCAGTGATTTTAGATAGGATAGTACCGGACACTCAAATGCTCAATAAGCAATTCAATTCAATTCAATTTTATTTATATAGCGCCAAATCACAACAAAAGTCACCTCAAGGCGCTTTATATTGTACAGTAGATAGCACAATAATAATAATAGCAGAGTTTGGCAAACACACAGAAGGCAGAGACACCACATCCCACCATGTTTACGAGTCAGTGATGGTAATCATTGGGCAGTACAATAAGACAGACCATTCAAATGCTGTGTCCAGAACTGAACAACAGTTCCTCAGTAATGCTCTGTCAGAACTGCTGGTGTGGAGCGTGGGCCCTACATGGACAGTCAACATGAAAAACAAGTTCCTGTACGTTTCCATTTATGATTGGTAAATTTAATGAGCAGGAAAAGGATATGTGTATGTTAGCATTGAATGTGATAAAGTAGTAATGAAAAACAGAAACGTGGATCTGAGAAAGGTTGAATTTCATTGTCACAAATGCAGCAGTAAAGTTATTCACTCAAAGGAAATGAAGAGAACCACACAGTCCAACAACTAAAAAAATCAACCATTTTAGCAAAACTACTGATGAGCAAGTGTCTCACTCTTAAATCTAAGCTCTACTATTTAGGTTCAACTCTTAGTGCTACAGGACATCTTTGTACCTGTGGTTATTTCAGATTTTTTGTTGTTATATTGCCCCATTCTCACATTCATGCACATTAACTTGGTGTTCGCTCTCTCTGCAGTAGAGTATCACTTCCTGTTCTTGTTCCAACACACAGTGGTGTGTCTCTGAGTCCCACCTGGAAGCTCCAGGATTTGATCAACGGATCAGTTTACATAATGCAGCTCGT
Source organism: Oreochromis niloticus (assembly GCF_001858045.2). Classification (NCBI taxonomy): domain Eukaryota; kingdom Metazoa; phylum Chordata; class Actinopteri; order Cichliformes; family Cichlidae; genus Oreochromis; species Oreochromis niloticus. The sequence goes on from NC_031966.2 coordinate 1,000,840, forward strand.
CGTATTTCATTGAAAATGGCATGTTCTTCTTTTTTGTGACTGGACATGTCTCATTAAAAATTATTCCACATGTTTTTTTTAATTCTCTTTGATTGTGAAACTATATGCAATACAGAAGCTGCAATGTTACAGTTTTATTAGTGTGTGCTGAAGAATGGGACTCATAAAATTATAATTCATTCAAATAAAGTTTGAAAAATAGATGTGGCGACTTGGCCAGCTGAATGTGAAGCCTTGCAGCCGTTCAGATCCACACTGAGGTTAGAGCACAGGAAATAAGAAATAGTTTTTCATTTTTGAGGCACAGACTGGAAGTCTTTTCCTTCAGAGTTCAAAAGTACTAATAAAAGACGTCTTTAAAGTTCCTTTGACCTCACTATGTAACCACCGGGCTTCTCATCCTGCTCCCTCACTCGTCTTCTTCATGTGTTTAGTATGCTGAAAGTTCCTTAGCAGGATTTGAAGCTGTATTTACTCTCTCAGGTCTCGCTGTCAGCCCTCAAAGAGCCAAACATGGTGCGGCGTGTTCACATAGACCCTTCCAGAGAAAACACTGTATATTTATAAATCCAGGTTTCATCTTTCATTTAAGGCAAAACCTGCTGTGACTCCATGTTTTTTATCCACACTGCAATATTACAGCACATTACTGTTCCATTAGACTCAGCAGCTGCTTGACCAGCCAAGTCTAATGGAAAGCCATGGAGCAGCGGCCCGAGCCAGCACTGGACGCGTCACTGCCCCACCAATATTCTGGTCAAACGATTCAATTACTACTTCAACAGAGCAGTGAGCCAAAGAAAGCAGGCGGCCCCACTCTGTGACCGTGTGTGTGTGTGGAGGTAAACTAAAAGGGGACCTAACTGAACCCAGCTGCTCCACTGAGACGGTGCTGCATTAGTGTGGATGGATGGAGTGAGAGGCAGACGGAAATAAAAGAAAGCGACGGGTGCTGAGGATTGGGCTTGGATGTAGACGGGGAAGCAAGCGGCCGTGATTGTTTTTCTCCACACTTTGGTGACAATTTGATATTTTTTGTACTCTGGAGAAGAATCAGCTTTTCAGACTGCTGACACAAGGAGCACACAGAACATCAAACTATCAGCGGTGGCAGGAGAGAGCCTCGTTAGGAACGAGTCACAGAATCCTTCACAGACACGCTCGTATCTTTGTTCATCACTGGGACCAAACACCCCTTTAACAATAGCCAGGTTATTATGTTGCACTTTTCTTTATACAGCACGTGTCATTCACACCAGCTGTGACGAGCACATCATACTCTGATGAACACATCAGAAACCAACATTTGCCTGAGGACACTTTGGCATGTAGGCTGGATCAACCCGCGATCCAACCTTCCAGTCACTTACACGAAAAAAGATTTGTCTTTACTTTAGCTAATAAAAGGTTTCCACGTTCACAGGGAATTATATATGTAAAATCTTTATATCCTTAAAAATAGTTACAGACATCTGCTGTAATGTAATCTATTACTGTCAGAACAAGAGCAGTAGTAATTGTAATCCTATTGACAATGATGGGGAGCCTTTTTCTTTAGAATAATTATCTTGTACTTTCCAGAAATGCAGTGTTGTGTGTAGTGAGGTGTTTTCATATTGTTTCACTGCTTCTTTTCCTGGTGGTTTGAAAACTTCCTCCATCTCTTGTCATTTTCAGCACTGCAGAAAAGTGCAAATGTAGAGTGCAGGCAGCAAGCTGTGTTTTAATCTGATCCAGTTTATCTTTGCCCACTGCATGTATGGTCAGCTGCAGTCTGAAGCAATCTGAGCAGTCAGTAATAGTATGAGTGCTTAATAAATGGCATTTAAACGACCGAGCCTGGACACCAGTTTACCTCAGTGGGTGAGCAGGCGACTGTTCCTGGTTTGAGTCCAACCTGCAAAGATGTTTTATGTCCTTTTATATGTCATTTTTTTAGGATGCCTGATGATGTTTTAGCTCACATTTATGCAGTTCACCAACTTCCAATTAACCTCCTATACAAGACTGGGTTCTGTTGCCTTTCACAGGTGTTATTTTTGTTTGTTTTAAAACTCAAGATTTCTTTTAGCTTTGGCCTTAACCTCGGGTTATTCAAAGTAGGAGGCTTCCAAAGCTATCTGTTTGTTAATACTAACATTACAATGGTTTCCTATTCATTTCAATAGGAGGGGGCTAAATGAATCTGTGTAGGCAGAACCAGTAAGCCCTGAAATGGAGATTTAATATGTGCAAGCTATTTTGACAGTGTATTACTATTTGCGTAATCAATGTGGGACAAAGTATGAAAGAGTCAGCTAGAAACATGTTAAATGCATGTTTTCTTTTTATTTTGAAAGTCTAGTAAACTTCCTGTCAGTCATCAGAACTTTGAATGAAATTTAAAGGTGTTCATTGGCTGAGTGAGGGCTGTGCTTCAGTCTGAGTGGTTCAATTCAATTCAATTCAATTTTATTTATATAGCGCCAAATCACAACAAAAGTCGCCTCAAGGCGCTTTATATTGTACAGTAGATAGCACAATAATAAATACAGAGAAAAACCCAACAATCATATGACCCCCTATGAGCAAGCACTTTGGCGACAGTGGGAAGGAAAAACTCCCTTTTAACAGGAAGAAACCTCCGGCAGAACCAGGCTCAGGGAGGGGCGGCCATCTGCTGCGACCGGTTGGGGTGAGAGAAGGAAAACAGGATAAAGACATGCTGTGGAAGAGAGACAGAGATTAATAAAAGATATGATTCGATGCAGAGAGGTCTATTAACACATAGTGAGTGAGTAAGGTGACTGGAAAGGAAAAACTCAATGCATCATGGGAATCCCCGGCAGCCTATGTCTATTGCAGCATAACTAAGGGAGGATTCAGGGTCACCTGGTCCAGCCCTAACTATATGCTTTAGCAAAAAGGAAAGTTTTAAGCCTAATCTTGAAAGTAGAGATAATGTCTGTCTCCCGAATCCAAACTGGAAGCTGGTTCCACAGAAGAGGGGCCTGAAAACTGAAGGCTCTCCCTCCCATTCTACTTTTAAATACTCTAGGGACAGCAAGTAAGCCTGCAGAGCAAGAGCGAAGTGCTCTAATAGGGTGATATGGTACTACAAGGTCATTAAGATAAGATGGGGCCTGATTATTTAAGACCTTGTATGTGAGGAGCAGGATTTTGAATTCAATTCTGGATTTAACAGGAAGCCAATGAAGGGAAGCCAATACAGGAGAAATATGCTCTCTCTTTCTAGTCCCTGTCAGTACTCTTGCTGCAGCATTTTGGATTAGCTGCAGGCTTTTCAGTGAGTTTTTAGGACATCCTGATAATAGTGAATTACAGTAGTCTAGCCTGGAAGTAATAAATGCATGAACTAGTTTTTCAGCATCACTCTGAGACAGGATATTTCTAATTTTAGAGATGTTGCGCAAATGGAAGAAAGCAGTCTTACATATTTGTTTAATATGTGCGTTGAAGGACATGTCCTGGTCAAAAATGACTCCAAGGTTCCTCACAGCATTACTGGAGGCCAAGGTAATGCCATCCAGAGTAAGAATCTGGTTAGATACCATATTTCTAAGATTTTCAGGGCCGAGTACAATAACCTCAGTTTTATCTGAATTAAGAAGCAGAAAGTTAGCGGCCATCCAGGTCTTTATGTCTTTAAGACATTCCTGCAGTTTAACTAATTGGTGTGTGTTACCTGGCTTCATGGATAGATAGAGCTGCGTGTCATCTGCATAGCAGTGAAAATTTATGCTATGGCTTCTAATGATGCTGCCTAAGGGAAGCATGTATAATGTAAATAGAATTGGTCCTAGCACTGAACCCTGTGGAACACCATAATTGACCTTAGTGTGTGAAGAGGACTCTCCATTTACATGAACAAATTGGAGTCTATTAGATAGATATGATACAAACCACTGCAGCACAGTACCTGTAATACCTACAGCATGTTCTAATCGCTCTAATAGGATATTATGATCAACAGTAGCAAACGCAGCATTGAGGTCTAGCAGGACAAGCACAGAGATGAGTCCACTGTCAGAGGCCATAAGAAGATCATTTGTAACCTTCACTAAAGCTGTTTCTGTGCTGTGATGAGCTCTGAAACCTGACTGAAACTCTTCAAATAAGCCATTCCTCTGCAGATGATCTGTTAGCTGTTTGACAACTACTCTTTCAAGGATTTTTGATATGAAAGGAAGGTTGGAGATTGGCCTATAATTAGCTAAGACAGCTGGGTCTAGAGATGCTTTTTAAGTAAAGGTTTAACTACAGCCAGCTTGAAGGCCTGTGGTACATAGCCGATTATTAGAGATAGGTTGATCATATTTAAGATTGAAGAATTAATTAATGGCAGGACTTCTTTGAGCAGTTTTGTAGGAATGGGGTCTAAAAGACACGTTGATGGTTTGGAGGAATTAATTATTGAAGTTAACTCAGAAAGATCAATTGGAGAAAAAGAGTCTAACTTAACATCGATGGTACTAAAAGTAGCTGTAGATAATGTTACATCTGTGGGATGATTATTGGTAATTTTTTCTCTAATGATAAAAATTTTATTTGTGAAGAAGTTCATGAAGTCATTACTAGTTAACGTTAAAGGGATTGTTGGCTCAGTAGAGCTCTGACTTTTTGTCAGCCTGGCTACAGTGCTGAAGAGAAACCTGGGGTTGTTCTTATTTTCTTCAATCAGTGACGAATAGTAAGATGTTCTGGCTTTGCGGAGGGCTTTCTTATAAAGCAGCAAACTATTTCTCCAGGCTAAATGATGATCCTCTAAATTTGTGACACGCCATTTCCTCTCCAGCTTACGAGTTATCTGCTTTAGGCTACGTGTTTGAGAATTATACCACGGAGTCAGGGACTTTGGATTTGAGGCCTTAGTTTTCACAGGAGCTACAGTATCCAGAGTCGTACGTAGTGAGGAGGTAAAATTATTAACAAGATGATCGACCTCTGTTGGAGTAGCGTTCAGATAGCTGCTCTGCTCTATGTTGGTACAGGGCATTGAAGATGATAACAGTGGGTGGATTATATTCTTAAACTTAGTTACAGCACTTTCAGAAAGACATCTACTGTGATAAAGTCTACTCTCCACTGCTGTGTAATCAATTATTGTAAATGTAAATGTTATCAGGAAATGATCAGACAGCAGAGGGTTTTCAGGAAACACTGTTAAATGTTCAGTTTCTATGCCATATGTTAAAACAAGATCTAGAGTGTGATTAAAGAACCCAAAGAAAGAAACAAAAAAAGCAACATTTTACAACTTCAACCTAAAGCGCTCTATCTATGCAAGATAGCACGGGGTGCTGTGTAGGAGTAAAGTCAGTTTCAGTTCTGATAAACATGCTCACACACCCAAAGGATCAGCCATGTTGACTTTCACACTTGTTGAGATATGTGACATTGCCACACACTGGTTGCTATGGCGACTAAAGGCTTTAAGAGGAGGGGTGAAAACCCTGCTGCATGAGTCATGCTTAATTTATGCTACTGCAGTTGATCCATGTGTGGAGGATTTGAGTTTGGAGAGCCTATGGAGAGAAGTTTGAACCACCACAAACCTCTAAAACTGTACGTGACTCAGTGTGAATGGCACTGTGCACAGGTCGGTCAGGTTCACCCGGAACAGGAGAAGTGAAAAAACAATATCGAAGATCAAAAAATATGACATGAAAAGTAGAGAAAGGGGCTGCAGTGGACATCTTTCATTGTTTCTCTGCTTCACTGCTGCTCTTTGTGTGTCATTAATTTTGTTCTTGGCCAGCTGACGGACCAACAGCAGTACAGACCGGTTGTACCACGCACTGTGCACACAGATGCTATCTGTAGGCAGACGGGCAGTCTGAAGCTGCCCACGGACTGCCAATGCACTGCCAGCGCTCAACTATAATTTCCCCGTCATTCAAATCCCCGGAGAAAGGGAGGCGCGCTGGGAGCTGACTTTTCATGTCTGCACGGTGTGTAATATGGATCTGGTCACAGCGTAACGGCGCCCTGTGCTCCTGATTTCCAAAAGACATTCAGGAGCTGTTTTATGATCATTGTCTGTGGATGAGGAGGTCGGAGTTAGGACAGAACTGTACATCCTATAGTAATATAATAGTAATAGTAATATAATAATTTATTTTTTAAAGTACATATTATGCATGTAGAGCAAAAGTAACATTTTATCAAAAAGAATAATAACATGTTGTAGTGCAGCATCATAGATAACCTGTTCATCTAAGAGGTCAGCGGTGTGAATCAATGCAGAGAAGATTTCTGATGTTCAGTATCTCGTTTGCTTTCTTCTAGTCGTCCCCGCCCCTCGCGGCGTTCCTCTCTACTGTCGTCTTTATGTTCCATCAGTGTGAATGTTTCTCCATTTTGCTGAACAGCACAGATGTGAACTCCGGACAAACATGTCTGCTGTGTGCTACTGTGTGTAATCCCCTCTTCTCTCTCAGCTCTTATTCCTTTCATTGCTCGCCTTTTCCTCCCCTCCTCTGTCATCTCTTTGTGGTTTTGCATTTTAAGCCGTTTTGTCATTTGGGTCAGCGGTATGTTTTGGCGTCCTCTTCTTTGTGCGACTCTTCATCCTTTCTCTGGTGGAAGAGTGCAGGCCACGTGAGAGACGACTGACAGGCAGTGTTTTCATCTTCCACCATTTTTCAGGCAGACAGCGTCTGATTCATGTGCCCATCATCCTGTCTGCCCGAGGGCCATCGAGCCAGGGACAAAAGATGCAAGCAGTCGAGCATCTCTTTCTCTTCTCTCTCCTGTGTAGATGTTTTCATTACCCTCCTCTCTGACTTGTGTCTCCTTCTTTGCTTGTCACTCTGCTGTGCTTCTAGCGTCGGTCTTGCTCTGTCAGTTTTTCTCCTTTTGTCCGTGATACAGCCACCATCCATCAGTCGCTCTGCTGTTTTCTCCCCTTTATCTTCTCCCATCATGACCTTCATCTCTCTCCTTTCTCTGCTCCCTCCACTTCTCTGGGTTTCTGAGCTTGTTACTGGTTCATTTCATGGAGCAGAGAATGATGGGTGTGTTTTGGAAAATTATGTAGGACAGTGAATTTATTTGATCCAATCTCAGCCGGTGCATTTGATTGTTTAAACAGTGTGATTGTGGCTGGTGATGGATCCAGCTTCAGCTGGACAGCCACATGTCCCAGAGTGCTCACCAGTCACAGACTGAGCATCAGAAGGACTGAGCGACTGAGCTTCTTGCCACTGTGAGTGAATCAGAATCGATCTAAACCAACAGGCCAGTGCAATCTGCATGCGGACACACCCTCATTTCTATCTAAAAACGCAAACATTTGTATATAAGGAAACATGTTCACCTCCAGGTGAAGCAAAAAAAGCAGTGACGATGCTGTAAGGGAGTATCCTGCACAGGTTAAGGCACAAAGAAAATCCAACTGGCGTGGTGATGGTGTCGGATAACAACAAAAGAAAGACTCTCGCTGTGGTTCAAGTATGAAAGAGAAAAACCTGGACATCAAAGTTAATATGGAACAAAAAGCTAACAGACAGTAAAAGCAGTAAACAGGACGAGCAGGTAATGTGTCAGGGAGGAGAAAATGACTGCAATGGAAAAAAATCATTCCATACTGTCCATCATCCATGGAGCAGTGCCGAACATGAGTGTGTAAGTGACGACATGCAGAGGAAACATCCGAGAAATGTTTCAATGAAACGTTTGAAGCTTGAGCAGTTATGCTGAGACGCCTGAACACACAGGCTTTGGGTGCTGTGGCCCTCTGAGCAGGAAGGCTGGATGTTCTGACTCATGTGAAACACACGCACGTCCACCAACATCAGATTCACTTAAACTGAGTCTCAGTTAGCGATGTGTTAGCTCATCTGTGTTCCTGTCTGTGACTCACCAGCCGTCTGTCTCTCTGCTCTTATTAAAACCATATACACCACTGCACGGTGCTTACTGTGTGTGTAATCACATTTACTTTCACTTTGGTATGGTCCTGGTACCGGGCCATATTGGTTATTAAAATATGAGCAACCAAGTGATGGTGGCACCCTCGGCTCTCCCAGTGGCAACGATGGAGCCGGGGCTTAAACTGCAGCAGCATTACGCTGGATTTCTGCTGCATCAGATCTGACAGGCTTGCACTTCAGACGTTTAAGAACACTTTCACGATCACTGTCACTGACTTTGTGTGAGAGACTGTTGGAATTATAAGCTCACTGGATGGTTTTCTGTGGTCCAGCAGACTTTGTGTATCCATGTATTTCATTAGCCTGGAGCTGTGAAGCTCTGAGTCTACAGAGGACCTCGAAGCAGCACATCACTGGTTTGATAGCTGTCACTGATAAGGTAGAGTGCTCCTTTTCTTCTTTGTCTTTTTTCCATGTGTGTGTGTGTGTATGTGTGAGTGTGTGTGTGTGTGTGTGTGTGTGTGTGTGTGTGTGTGCGTCATGTAGTGCATTACAAGATAGGAAGCAGCCACAGTGAAGGACAAGCATTTCTCATCCATTTATGAGGCCGTCAGCATAAAAGGCAGCCAAGCTTGTTAATGAGCTAAGACTGAACTGAAGCACACACACACACACACACACACACGGGCTGAGTCACATGAAGTTCAAATGTCACACTCACTATCAAAGAGCAGCTCTATTCGTGCACCTCAGCTGACACACGGGTTTGTGGGGATCAGAGTTCATCTTCATTTCATGTTTAAAAGGAGTATTTGACTTTATGAAACCCGTATTCCTCACTCGTGTGTGTGTGTGTGTGTGTGTGTGTGTGTGTGTGTCTGTGTGTGTGTACGCCGAGGTTATCGATCTGTGATGAGCGGTAGTTTGTTTTCTCCCTGGGGTTACGGATTAGCAGCTCACACACTGGGATATTCATTTTCTAGTCTTTTCATCAGTGGTGAATATTTATGATTGTGTGTGTGTGTGTGTGTGTGTGTGTGTGTGTGTGTCATAGAGAGAGAGGGGCAGCTTCCTGACTCAGAATTATGATGAAAACATATAGTTATGCTAAATTGTTACTGCTGTCTTTTAGGAGTAAGCACAGAGTTCATTCCCAGTACAACGACCGCAGTAACACTCACATACAGTATTTGTGACAATGTGAAACCATTAGGTGGAGGGGTTACTACTGTCACCTGACAGCAGGAAGATTCCTGATGAAAACACAAATACTTCAGTTACTTCAAAACCCTCTTTAATGCTAAATATTAGAACTGTTATTCATTTGAGACAACAAGCTGAATAACTGGAACTCTTATTAGTTACACTACTTGAAGTTGTTTTTGCAGATATCAACCTGACAATAATGTTAATATCAGTTCACCAAGTATCACAGAGTCTGCGGAGTAGCTTGTATTGGATGCATGTGCTGCAAAACTTTCAAAGTATATATCACCGAAAAGGATGCGCATTGCATCTCTTGTATACAGAAGAAAGACATTTGGAGCTATTCTTTGTAGATATTAGATCGTTAAGCTGTGTTTATGTGAGAGAAGGGAATACACTCACATCAGTAAAATATGAGGGGTTTTATTTTCCTGTTTAAAGGATCATTGGAACAAACAAACGTTTGTGGAGCTCTGAGTCAGAGAGCACACAGAGACAGTATGGGTCACACTGGGCTCTGTATGTTGGCCGGCTTCCAGTGGACCAAGCCAAGCAGATAATAAAGCAGCAGCACCTCACTGGCCAGCGGTTCAAAAACCCTCAGCGCTGTGTGAGTGTGTGTTTGCTTCCATATGTGTGTGTGTGAGCGTTCTGCTAAATAGGCTGTGATATTACTCCTTCTGTTGTGTGGGGAGGTGAGAGGTGGCACTCAAATAGAAAGAAACTATATTGATTTTTGCTTTGCAAAGGCAAACGTGTGAAAACTCCTCACCACACCACCAAAATATGATCTGGGTATGCATTATGGGGATAATGGTACAGTTAGAAACCAAACAAATAAACAATTTACCACAACTTTAATCATCTCTGCAAATATACCACTGCATCATCTGTAGTAGTTGTTTGGTGGTCTGACCCACTATGTTCTTCAAATAGTTACATCCATGAAACAGGTCAAAAACACGTCTGTGTATGGAAGCTATTCGATAAATAGAAGAAAAGCACAAATGGAAGATATTGTTGAAGTTCTGATGGCAAACCAAGCAAGCCATTGTCTAAGAAGATAAATGTGTGAATATCATGACGGTTCTCTTAATCTCAAATTCTGTCTAAATGTCAGTCCTCACATGAATTTATGAGAAAGTTTGCTCTCACTTCCTTTTTGGAAAACAGAATCAGTGTCCTTACCAGCAGGAGTCTCCTAACCAAAAGCAAAAACGTAGGTGTAATAAACATATTGTTGCTATGAGGCAACAGTGCTATGCTACCCAGCTCTAATGATGGATCAGCATTCTGGCTTACAGAAACATGGTTATGGGAGGATGAATATGTTAGTTTAAACAAATGGCAGCAGTCTTATTCCAGGTTTAATCAACCATAGACCCACACAGAAAGCCTAACTCTTAGCCTTATGCACCCTAATGTCATCACATACTACAGGAAGTCATCACCTGCCTGCGATGGTGAAGCCTCCCTACCAGATGTGCTGAACATGTATATGTATACATGGTTTGATGCTCAGAACAAGGTGATGGTGAGGAAGCCCACCCCACCTCACAATCACCAGGTTCTGTGTCTGACCTCGGCTGATGTGAGGAAAACTCTTTGCAGAGTTAACCCACAGAAAGCTGCTGGTCCAGATAACATCTTTGGGAGAGTGCTCAGAGAATGTGCAGACCAGCTGATGTCCTCACTGACATCTCCAACCTCTCCCTGAGCACTGCTGTCGTCCCAACCTGCCTCAAGGCCACCACCATCGTTCCTGTGCCAAAGAAGTCCTCAGTGTCCTGCCTCAAAGACTACTGTCCCACTGCACTCACACCCATCATGATGAAGTGCTTCGAGAGGCTCGTCATGAGGCACATTAAGACTCTGCTGCCACCTACACTGTTCTCAAAAGCACAGAATTTCAATACATGGAAAAATACAGGCATTACCGAGCTCTAAGACATAATCACAGACACAGCTTTCATGATGAAGAATGGATCCATCACTATGGTTTGTAACACAAATGCTTTTCACAGTGCTCACAACGTGAATCAGTCACATGAGACAAACATAAAAAGCTAATCTGCAGACATGTGTTTTTAAAAAGAAGACATCACCAAGCTCAGGGCGTCTAATCAAACTCACTGCAGACTTAGAAAGACCCTCCCCATCTTAAAAGGCCAGAAGGACTTATAAATAAAATGAAAACCTTCTCTATGATAATAAAACCAAGCTCTATCTTAAATATTATATGATCAACCACAGCACTTGCATCACAGTCAGAAAACGAACAAAAAATCAGATGCTCACTCTTTCCTCTGACATTAGATGTAATCATCTAAGAGAGAGGCAATCTGGGGCTGCCCACCCATACAACAGTTTGGAACAAAAAAGTTAGCTATAAGTTTATAATTTCATTTTCCACTTCACTCATCTCTCTGCTTATTACAGCTGGCAACTTATCAGTTGGACACCACACCACAAAGGAGTTCTCATTTGTCTAACATCAGCAGGAATACTGTCCTTATAAAGTGTTTAATACTGCAACAGTAAACGGGCCCGAGGGCTGCACTGGCCGCTCTGGTCTGAGGGCGACCCACATTACAGAGTGGTCCTAACCAAACCCCCCTGTGTGATTACAAAGGACAAGAGAGGTGGGAACGAATGAGTGCTGAACCTTCTCTGGAGGTAAATATTGAATGGGCCAGTTCTTGTACAGTGCTTTTCTACTCTTCTGAGTACTCAAAGTACTTCATACAACACATCATATTTACAAATCCACACTCAGATGGATATTCTTTTCCCCTCCTATGACAGGACGACATGTCGTCCTCCAATTGCTTCAGTCACCAATGAAGCTCTGGCTATGAGGACAGCTTTAATCTGCTGGAGTCGCACCAACAGACAAAAGATGAGTACGACTGCAAACTGAAGAACATGCCAAACTGTGTCTCTGCACTGTACCTGCAGTCTGAGCATCGTTAGTGGAGCTATTTCGCCGTGCTTGTGGGCTAATACTGCTCCAGTGCTATCATAAGCCAGTCCCCAAACAGCCCACTTCAAACCCCAACTCCCTCGAGTGCTTACACAGGCTGACTTAGCCTTGGCAGGATGTGACATGCCATTAAGAGCCCACCATACCACAACACTTATTTAGAGACATCTGTGCTTGAAAATATTTCATGACTTCTCTCAGGACCTCCATGGATTAAAATAAGGGGGCTGGTGTTTTTTTAAATACAGAGATACACAGAGGGAACACTGAGGACCCTGTGGAAGAGTCCACTGGGGTTGGTGCAGCCACAGCTAATGTGATTTCCCTGCCGTGACTCATTGAGGAGGTATATAAATACCCACACAGGCCCCTGTCACTGACACACATATGCTCCCCAACTTTCTTTAAATCCATGAGACACACAGACAGAATTTAAAGCCCACATATTTTTCTTTCCTCTCCAAAACTCTGAGCTGCTGTTTATCTGTGAGCAGGGTTACACTCGGGGAGTAAATGAGAAAAAACTGAGATGGGTGAGGGTGGGCGGCACCGAGTGCCCCGCATTTTCTCGTAGAGCACAGCGATGGGGTTTATTTCTGGCAGGTCTTCAGCTGCAGCTGTTAGCACACACAGAGAGGCGCAGAGTGATGTGGCAATGATGCCGCTCACATTTGGAGCTGCTAACCAAAGCTGCTCAGAGATAAAGAAGGATGTGTGCGTCCTCTGAGCTTCAGCAGAAGCAGCACCCTGCTGATTCATTTATTCATCGCTGAGACAATCACATAAAACAAAGTAAAGGTGTACTTCAGCTCAGTGACCGCAGAGCCTGAAGAAAGCTCTGCTCTGATAGATACCTGTGTGTGGTTTGTGGCCGTCACAGGGCACGGTGCGGTTCAGGCAGAACGACGGGTTCTCCATGCAAGCTTGATGTTATCACATGACTGAAACAACCATGCTGCTGTTCACTGCATGCTGCACCAGCCTCACATGTTCCTTTCACTGTATCTGAAACAAGAACATCTTGAGCCAGCAGCAAACGCTCCAAACAGAACATGAAGCCGCATCATGACCACTGTAAATCCATCAGCTACCAAACAGCCCTGACTCAAAGCCAGTCCTTCTGAGGAGAGTTACAGGCTATTAGCTCAAGCAGCCGGCACGTTCCTGAGTGTGTGGACTACCTGTAAGAAGGACACGTAGAAACTTTCTGGGTTCATTGGCCCATCCAACAATATGAAGTGCTACATCTATTTAAAAGACTCCCCAGCTTCAAACATGTAATTAATATGATGTAAAACAAACGTGCACGCTCCTGAAGTGTGCGTGTCCAGTGGGCACTGAAGTCCTGAGAAACAGTGACACAGTAATGATCATTACGCTGGAAGTCAGTGACTTCATGCAGCTGCCTGATCTGCTGCCTTGTATAAAGATGAGATCCCAGCATGAGTCACACACCAGCAGCAGTCAGGCTGGCTTCCACACACTCACTGAGTTTTTATCCTCTGCAGTATGACCTGAACAATAAGTAGACTGACGCTCCGTCATCTTTCTCAATCATGTCTTCAGCCATCATGTGTGCCCACTGCAGTGTTTCTTCATTTGTGTAATGCAGAGTGCAACACTCTGCCTGTCAGTCTGTCTGTCACACCCTCAGATCCTCCACTCATGAATATTCACACTCAGTGTGATTAAACCCCTAAAATCTAATCCAGGAGAACGAGTGGGACGACGGAGAGCCCCTCGAGTGCCACGCAGCTCCTCTCGCACTGAAATAAACAAACTGCACACATCCAGACAGCACGCTGCAGTCTCCTGACATGCAGTGCACAGACAGCCAATGTTGAAGCAGCAGGAGATGGAATTTGACCCAAGCACAGTGAACACGAGCACAAAGAGAAAAAGGGCTTCTTTCTTGTAATTGCATCAGCACCTCGTTAACAATAATGCAATTAAAAGGAGGCTGCTGGAAGACAAGCAACTCAAAGGAATTTTTCCTCCTGCCCCTCTCTCCGTTTTCCCGCGTGAGGCTGAGGTATGTTAATGTCAATTGGATTTTGCTTGTTATCTCTCCAGCCGTCCTAATCCGATCCCTGGGAAAGTCAGGGAACGAGATGTCGAGTCAGTCAAAAAATTTGCTGGGCTGATAAGAGAGAATGGGGATTTGTCTTTCCACAATGCAGCCCTGCTGGAGTTTAGAAAGAATGAAAATAGTGTCATATGTCGGACTGTAAAGGGCAGAGTGTGAGCTGCTACAATCCATCCACAGGTTGTGTGGACACATGAAGAGTGAAAGGGAAAGCTGTGTGGGCAGTGTGACATGTGTGACGGTAACAGTTAGGTCAGGAGGGTCGTGTTTAAAATGCTCTCCATGCTGACCCTCTGCATCCCGGCTCCACACTCGAGGTCACCATGGTTCACAGTCACAACGAAACAGTGTCAGGACTGTCGGGGGCGGGGGGGCTAACCCAGCTCCTTCCAGCTACACCCACAGCCAAGGTTGGAGTATCAGCCTCATCCCATACTGCTGTTACATTAATATCATTCACTGTCATGTCTTTATGATCATCTGTCAGGAAAAATCAAGCTCAGCTTACACAGCTTTACACTGTGATATCAAACTACCCGAGGATGTAAAGTTGCTGCTCGTTAGTGAAATAATAAATGAACAGACCTGGGATAAATACAGTGAAAGAATAAATGATGTCATTCAGACCAAAGTGAATCATTGGCCTGAGGCAGGCTGCTCTCACTCACACTCTGCACAGCCGAGCTTCCAGCACCTTGGATGAGGAGGACCGAGGTTCCTCACTGTGTTACTGCAGAGGAAACATCTGCTCTGACACCGTATTTCTCTGCCAAGCACGATAACCTCAGTTTTATCTTAACTTAGAAGCAGGAGATCATGTATTTAAATAGTTTATTTTATTGTACTACATATTTCATTTGACAGAGTTAGATAGTGAGAAATTTCTCAGCCTCAGTCTATATGAGTTATGTTTATCTTACCGGTACATACTTTTATGGAGGATATTTGGTCTTATGCTGCTGTCTGTCTCACAGTTGGCTTGAACCCTGGCTAAGGCCTCCCTGTCGGGAGTTTCTCTCTGCGCCTGTTTGGGTTTTCTCAGGTTACTGTAGCTGGCTTATAGGCTCACGGGTCAGAGACATGTATGTCAGGTTAATACTTGATTCTAAACGGTAAAACAGGGGTGTCCAACTCCAGGCCTTGAGGGCCGCTGTCCTGGGGTCCGTTCTTCGTACCTCGCTAAGTAAGTTAGCCAGATTTGATTGTTGACGATTTCGCGTGATCTTGGATCATTCGGTTCTCCGAAGCTCATCTGGGACTTGCTGTCATAGCAACAGATCCGTAAGCATAAACCTGCTTGGGAGCAGGCTTACTTTATGTAAACAGGATTAGATCGCGGCCACTCAGGTATGTCCGCTTCATTTATACGAAAGCAAGAGCGATATTTCGCCACTGTTTTACCATAAATAAATATCATCAATGTAACTAAAGATAATGCAGTATTTGATTCTTTTATTGATTTCATACAGATACATACAGGTCATTTCCGAAAAAAAGGGAAATGTACTATTAATCATTCTATTACATGTAGTAGATCATGTCAGATGTAATTCATATTTTAGAGTAGTAATAGTAAATTACTACGTGCAATCAAGATGAGAGACCACGACTATAAAAGCGAAGGTGGATTTGGGAAGTCTGTCGCAGCCATGTCCTGTCCGTTTGTACGCGATGTCAAACTACACACAAAAAAACCCACAATGTCAATAAATGTCACAGTACAAAAAGGGGTGTGACGAGGGGGTGCAGGACCACCACCTGTCTTTATTTGCTCTGCCCTTTTCTTGGTTGCTGTTATAAACAAACAAACAGATTATTTCAGGGTCTCTTTTCAAGAGACTAAAAGCAATATAAGTGATAAATATTACCATTCTGTAGAATATTCTTATATTTCACTTTTACTTGTTCCCATGTTAGGCTACGTTCACACTGCAGGCGAAAGCACATCAAATCCGATTTTTTCGCCCCTATGCGACCCGTATCTGATCTTGGTATGACAGTGTGAACGGCACAAATCCGATATTTTCAAATCCGATCTGGGTCACTTTCGTATGTGGTCCTGAATCCGATTCATATCCGATGTTTTAAAAAGCGACTGCTGTTTGAACGGTCAAGTCGCATTAAATCCGTCTTTTATGTCACTGACACAAGACAGACGCCAATTATCAGCGACGGAGAAGCGTCCGATAGGACATCGCGAACGATTTCCTACCATCCGGTAAAACTGTTGGGAAGACAACGTTGGAGAAATGTGAACATTTTATTTTTACTGTATTTTCTGCAGATTCTGACAGAAATCTGCAACTATCCTTTGAAGCATCGCTCCTCTAAAACAGCAAAAAGGATCATTATTAGGTCATCTACATTATTATGTAAATGACAAAATAACTTAAAGCAAAAATCTGGAAACATAAAGTCCGAAGTCTTTATATTAAGGGCAATCAGTCAAACAATATTGTTTGCTCTGGGTCTAAACAGAGCGAGTTGTGTGTGACGTCTTCTTTTGCGCATGCGGGCCGCTTTGAGCGTTCACACTGGAGAGCGTTTGATGTCGCATTTTATGTGTAGTGTGAACAAGCAGACAAAAAAATCGGATTTTATCAAAAAATCGGAATTGAGCATTAAGACCTGCAGTGTGAACGTAGCCTTTGTGGGTCCTGTTGTGGCTCTAATGTGAAAGAGGATATGATGTAATATAATATAATGTGGTACAATATAATATCACATGATATAATGTAATATCATGGATCACTTACGAGTTTAATTTGTCAGCAACTTTCTGCCAGCCCTCTCTCCTTGCTTTTGCAGCCTTTGCAGTGTTCCCTTGCGTTTTAATTAGACTCTGAAACTCCTGAAATCCCTCAATCAAGAGTTCTTGGTCTGCTGCCGTGAAATACTGAGCGCGCTCCCTCGACATCTTCGCCGACCAATCACAGGGTTGCCGATCAATGTTTCTACTATCGATGCGTAGCCCCTTTTAAGCCACCCAGTGATCTCAGATTACTTCATCCAGCTATACTAATCGTCAACAACAGGTGTGTTCAGAGAACCGGATTAGCGAGCTCAAAGTTAGCGCGATGATTTGATCTTGGATGTGTCATTTGATCTTGGATGTAGTAAGCGAGGTATGAAGAACAGGCCCCTGCAGGTTTTAAATCTCACCCTGGGTCAACACACCTGAATCGCATGATTAGTTCATTACCAGGCCTCTGGAGAACTTCAGGACATGTTGAGGAGGTCATTTGACCATTTGAATCAGCTTTGTTGGATCAAGGACACATCTAAAACCTGCAGGACACCGGCCCTCGAGGCCTGGAGTTGGACACCCCTGCAGTAAAACAACCCTCTGTGTATAAATCTATGATCAAATGTAGCTTGTAGGCTGAAACCATTTAAGTGGTAAGTTGGATTAGCAGAGCACTATACAGCTACTGCTCCACAGTCCCGTCCACACCTGTGCCTACAGCCAAACCTGACAAACATTGAAACCCAGGAGATTTGACAGAAGTGGAGTGAACTCGTCCACAGATTTGTCCGTGCACGCTCTCATTGTAACTCAACATCAAACTCTCAGTAAAATGAATATTTTTATTTCAAGCCTGGGTGCTTCCCTGTAGTCTGACTGTTTACCAACCCAACACATAAACTGGTGTTTTGAGGAACCAGTGCAAAGTTTAACTGAACTAAGCTTAAAGTGGAGAATCCCTCTAAAGACACAGCTATTGGTCATCACTGGAGCATTTCAGGTTTTAGTCTCAGACAGCTTAGTCTGTTAAAAACATCTATGAGTCTCCAGTTTTAGAGCTCTCGCCCTGATCTTGGTAGAATGCTGGTGACTGTTAAAATGAACTGGCTGTGCTTGGCTTATAAAGTAGCACATCATTTATCTACAAACTGAAAGAAACTCTAGCATTAGCTGCTGTTTGTCACCTATCATGTGTCTTGTACACAGAGAATGTGTGCCTACAGCCAAATAGGCAATTTTATTCAACCATGTTAATGTTTTACAGGGAAATGAAAGAGGGGTGGAGAAACAAAAGGACAGACAGTCACCCACTCTTCCAAGAAGGCAGACGTTTGACCTAATTAGTATGCAAACATATGCACGGGAGAGGGAGGATGTTCAGCTGGATGTTGTTGGTAATTTAAGGCGAGAGAGGAGAGAGCGCTCCCTCCATTCATCCATCCACCTCTCCTACCTTTTGTGCCCTGTAGCTCTGAATCCCACCAGCCTACATTAATTCCCAGACAGCTCTGTGTTTGGTGGCTGGAGGACATGGTGGGAAGACCCAACATCCATAAATTAAGATGCAGGAAAGCAAAGAAAGCAGGGCACAAGGCTGTGCATTGTTTCTGTATTGTTCTTTGTGATGTGCAGAGAACAACAGTTGGTCAAAGTGCTTTGTTTGTGTTGTTAGCATTGTCTTAGACAATGTAGTTAGTCGAGACTGATACTCAGATGAACCATGGGCAGAATACTTCTCTGCAGCTGATTACCTCATTCCCCCGACAGGAGCCAGACATCACTGCAGTAATTATGATGATGTAAATCTGAAAACAAAAGACTGAAAGGAAAAGGCTGGGAAGGAGAAACTGCATGAGCATGTTGGCATTTGGTAAGAAGGGCACTCGGAAACCCCTGCTGCTTCATAGCATCGTGCATCCCAGGCACACTTCCTCATCTCCTCTGGCCTTTGGTGCAAAAGACATTGCTGCTAATTGTCTGTGATGTTTTCAGTCCCAGGAATAAGACAAAGACTTGAAGAGGGGGATGAGAACAGAGATCAGACAAAGGTCGGGGTTATGGGGACGGACGGAGTAGTAGAGTGGAAGGAGGAGTAATGATGGAAGAGCTAAAATGAAATGAAGGTGAGCGTGTATGAGAAGGGTAAAGAGGGAGAAAACTGATGGTGGGCAAAGGAGACCACAAAGGCGATGAAGGCAGCGACTGATGAATACAAAGGAAGGGCAAAACAAAGAAGTTCAGAGATATGTCCAAGACTCATCATCAGTCCACTGACAGAGACGTGTCACTGGGACAAAGTGAAGCTAACAGCTACACTAAAACCTGTCAGCATCCATCAGCTGAGTGATGAAGTCACGGTTGGTGCCAGTGGAGCTGGAAAGCAGCAATGAACAGGATGTTTTGGTGGTGTTGTTGATCACAGTCTGAGTGAGCGGCTGGAGTTTTCTCCGTCTCCTCCTGAGTTTTCCCAGATCTGCCTCTGGGTGGGGTCCTGGCCACTCAGACTCACTTGCCTTTCATCAACAGCAATCAGTTCAGCTGCATTTAGGCCCAGTGTCCGCTACCAATGGTAACAATTCGGCCTCAGCTCCTTGTGATTCTGTCGTCTTTACTTACCTCACTTCCTTGTGCCAACATCTTGCATAGTTTCCACCCTTAACTTACCCACAGCTTGCAGTCTTGAACCAGCTCCTCACTGCCTCAGGAAATTGGATTTAGTTCATCTCAGCTCCCTGTCCTCCTGCCCACCCTCGAATCACCTCCATCTCAGGTTGGAAAGGAAAATGGATTCACTCACCAGTACTCCCACCCACCACCCTGAAGCCAGAACTCACTCCACTTGCACGTAGCTCACCCCACAGTCTGCCTCTATGGGCTCAAAATGTGGTCATAAATATTTTGTACTTGTAAATCAGTTTTGTACTTGTAAATCAGGATTTGTATGTGTAAAAAGAATTTGTGCGTGCGTAAAAAAGATTTGTGTGTGTAAAAAGAATTTGTGCGTTTGTAAAAAAGATTTGTATGTGTAAAAAGAATTTGCGCGTGTGTAAAAAAGATTTGTATGTGTAAAAAAGATTTGTGTGTGTGTAAAAAAGATTTGTATGTGTAAAAAAGATTTGTGTGTGGACTTAGCCAAAACCCCCCTGCAAGTTACAAGTACGAATTTTGACCCTATTTTTCTTCCTGTCATCTGATTGGTCAATGTCATGTCAATCACAAATGTAACAATCCAATCAGAGAACAGATGGGTTTGGCTGTCGGAGGGGCACTTTTTTGAACTGAGACTTCATCAGAGGTGTGATCATCACAGCAGATGCCTTTGTGTCAAAGTAACTGAGGATAAAAACATGAAGATTTTCCTGGCCTGGCTTTTTATAGCAGATAAGAAAACCATGAATCAGCATGTGAACATGACCTGATGCTGCTGAAGTGAAGCAGAGCAAAGTTACAGAGGCTTGATTACAGACACAGCTGAGAGTTTTGTAATTTGGCATCATTTGTAAAAGTTTAAATTTGTTCTGTATTGAACAGCAGAAATGAGACTTTGTTGTCGGAGGTCATTTTTGAAAAAAAAAACAACAGCGGGCCGACAGCGCTGTAAACAACAGCAGACTGGTGCGTAATAAGCAGTGAATAATGCAGAACACAGAGATTTGATGGTAAACTGGTCTCTGAGTAGACTGAGAGAGAGAGAGCTGTGCAGGAAGCGAAACAGCCAAAGTCAGAGGGGATTCATGACGATGTTTATCGAATGTGAAGTGTAGTTTGATCTTCTTTTGCTGCTGGTTCAGTGAATTTTGGTCAGAGTAATGAAACCTGCACCATCACAATCTGTGAGATGTCGTCTTTCAGCCCCCACAGCGTGTCTGCGTATGCGACCTGATGGTCGTGCTTTTTGTTGTTTCTGCTCTCATTTGCTGTTTTAGCTGTTTAGTGGTTGTTGAAATAGTTTTGTGACCTTTAACCTGAGATTCTGGCGTTTCTGCTAAAATACATTTCACTAGCTGGGCCCACGTCCTCATTTTAGGTTTGACAGCGTTTTAGTAGGTAAAGGTGGATGCTTGGACATGAATTGAGCTGCGGTTTGGGGAAGGCCTCGAAGGGGACTGGTGACGGCTCCTGGGCCTGGCAGATCCCCATGTACTAAATAGAAGTGAAGAAGTTAAAGAGTAGAGAACAAGGAGGGAGGGAGGGTGGGGCACGTAAACGAGAATGATCAGCTTGCAGAACTGGGGGAACCTATATAGATGACAGCCGGAGGGAGCGTGTTTGGAGGCGTGGTCCCGCTCCTGAAATTCCGATACATAATCTCCAATTATATTGAAAAATTTCATGAATCGATAGTTAAAATCGATTTGAATCAGGGAAATCGATTTTTTAAACCTGACCCTAGATGTTACGATCCAAATGTCAGGTGTATTTTTCATTTCCAAAAAAACCTAATTTATTTAACACCACTCAGTTGCATGCATACCGAACGTAGAAGATAGAAACAAAGTATCGATTCTTTTGTGTTAATATCAGCCTGATAACGAAAATACTGTCAATAACTGGACTGATCCACCCACCTCAGTGTGCTCCCAGCCACACAATGTCTTTTCAGGCCCTACATGCTTCAGTAAGACAATGTTGCACCTGAACTGGCCTGTCTACACTCCAGACCATTTACCAAGAGAAGGTTTGGCTCAACGTGAAACCAGAATTACCACAAAGAAGATTCAGAAGTGTCGATGATCTCGCAGCCATCACACAAAGATCTCAGACCTCTGTGGCTCTGGATCTCAGGGCCTGTTCTTGTGTCGCTACGATGTGCTCGGGTTTGGGCTCATCACACATCATATTTAGAGTTGTAAATGGAACAAAAGACAGAAGTAATTTCATCTGATAATTTAGTGCAATGCTTGTAGACTCTGTGTTGTGTTACCAAGTCTTAGTGGAAGATTTATACTGTGATCAAACTCATGTGTGTACTTGCTTTTGTTTGACAACACAGCACGGCCCACAGAGAAAGCAGCAAAGCCAGAACTCTCAGCAGCTGGTTAACGAATTGGCTAATTAGTGCTGATCAACAGCCTCAATATGTACTGCATGTCAGCCACACTGTGCAATAGGACAGTAGTGATGAGAACTAGTGAGTTTCTGAGGTGCACTGCCACTGCAGGGTGCTTCTCCACCCTGCAGTGGCAGTGCACCTCAGTTCCAACATGTTCTTTCCTCTTTGGTCACAGTATCCTGAGGGAAAGACCCACTTACAGAAATATGCTAATGTCAATATTATTCTG
This sequence comes from Oreochromis niloticus, assembly GCF_001858045.2. Taxonomy (NCBI): domain Eukaryota; kingdom Metazoa; phylum Chordata; class Actinopteri; order Cichliformes; family Cichlidae; genus Oreochromis; species Oreochromis niloticus. The sequence goes on from NC_031966.2 coordinate 1,023,017, forward strand.
CTGCACTTGTGTTATTCCATATTCATTCTTTTTTTAAATTCTTTAATGTGCAAATGAATGCAACACGACTCAAAGCTGTCCCACCTACAGCACATGTCACACAGTGAAAAGTTCCACTCTGTAGTTTATATTTGATCAGTGCTGACACAGGATGTTTCCATCTTTTAATATTATATTCTTTCTAAAATCACACTGTGTAAAATGTAAAGGGAACCCAAATGAGTGAGAAAATGAAGCATTTTAAGAAAAAGATCAATCACTTTGACTTTCACTGGAGCAACGTGTCTCTTCTCTTAACAACAGTTCATAAATGTCTGGAGCTGAGGAGAGCAGCTGTATTGTCTTAAATGTATTAAATGTATTAATACATTAATACATTTGTATTACAATTGATTCCATCAATTGTAATACATTTGTCAGCACATTTGTCAGCACATTAAGCCCGTGGCATTGGAGGCCTTCTTTTGCTACATGCAGACGAGGAGTTTGGACAACACAAGCTGCAGCAAAGCCACATCACCAGACAATGTGGCCATTGAAAGTGAATGTGCCCTGACACGCTCGGATGTATCAGAGGTTGGAGATGGAGGTTTGTGTGGGTCAAGCTGGCACGGGCAGAACTCGGGAAAAAGACTTTTTATTCTGTGATTTTAAGATCATTTTATTTTTAATTATCAGCACATCACATGAAAGGACAGGGGTTGGCAGTCAGCATATAATCTGGATGTGCCCCATGTTATCTATTCATGACTGGACTGGACTCTCTACAAGGCTTAGGAGGTTGCTCTGATCACAGATCACATGTAAATCTTTAGGTAACACTGAGATCAGTGCACACAAGTTAAGAGAGGACAGGGTCAAATGTGGGAACTCTGACTGGTTTCTGCTGGTGGCCATGAAGCCTTTCTTTGCTTCCTGCCTGTCCTGGTGGTCTTAAATACTTGTTTGTCATGTGTCTGATGTTATATAAGTGACAATGAGAAACCTGAGCTGTAAGCAAAGATTAGAGTATCTTGTTTGGCGAAAACAAATAAACAATGTTTTAAAATACCAAATGATTCCAGTGCACAGACAGCCTCAGAACTGGGATGCTAATTAGACATGTGAAGTCACATGACTGCACTGGTTCTCCATGGAAACACAGTAGACAGCACAGTTTCTACAGTTCAGTCACCAGAAGGATCTCATCAAACTGATGTAACAGTGGTAGAAGTAGTTTTATTCTGTCTTTTATTGGTTTGGTTTTGTAGTGTGGTTTATATATTTTTTGCATGCTTTTATTTTGAAAAAGTTTTTACTTCCTACCCACGATTTAATCAAAGAAATTTTCCACACCTGCTCTCGCTCTGCAAAAACGAGGTGAGAGCAGTCAGGAGTCACAGAGTAGGTACAGCAGAGCACCAGGATAGATGTCAAGGATCCTGGACCTGGAATTATCTGTGGAAGTGGTGTCCGACATGTTGGAGGAGGTTGACCCAGTAAGAAGGCTTTTCCAAGAGAGACACAACCAGTGAAAAGAATCATTCCTTTGATGGTAGCTGCTACTGGTACCACTGCCCTTTGATTGGTTGTAGCTGCTCTCCACCTGATCGAAAAGGACCTCCCTCTTCCTTCTCCTCTTCCGTCATTACAACAGCACCCTAGCTTCCCCCACAGAGTTCCAGATCACCTGACAGGAAACCCAGAGTGGCTGGGTTGAAGTAACGTGTACAACCCAGCCAGATAATTGGCAAACCTTCTGGAGGAAACCTGGTCTTGTTAGGAGAGACGGCATCCATCCCACTTTGGATGGAGCAGCTCTCATTTCTAGAAATATGGACCAATTTATTAAACCCCCCAAAATATGACTATCCAGAGTTGGGACCAGGAAGCAGAGTTGCAGTCTTACACGCCTCTCTGCAGCTTCTCTCCTCCTGCTACCTCCCCAAAAACCCATCTCCATTGAGACTGTGTCAGCTCCCAAAAAGACAAAAAACAAACCAAAAACCAGCAATAAACAACTTAAACATAAAAAATCACAAAGAAAGAACAATACAGTATCCACATCTGAACCAAAGAGTAAAACAGTGAAATGTGGATTATTAAATATTAGGTCTCTCTCCTCCAAGTCTCTGTTAGTACATGACTTAATAATTGATCAACAAATCGATTTACTCTGCCTTACAGAAACCTGGTTGCAGCAGGATGAGTATGTTAGTTTAAATGAATCAACACCCCCGAGTCATTCTAACTACCAGAAATCTCGAAGCACAGGCCGAGGGGGCGGTGTGGCAGCAATTTTTCACACCAGTCTATTAATTAACGAGAGACCAAGACAGACTTTTAATTCATTTGAAAGCCTGATGCTTAGCCTCGTCCACCCCAGCTGTAAAACTCAGAAACCAGTCTTACTTGTTATCATCTATCGTCCACCTGGGCCTTACACAGAGTTTCTCTCTGATTTCTCAGACTTTTTATCTGATTTAGTGCTCAGCTCAGATAAAATAATTATTGTGGGTGATTTTAACATCCATGTAGATGCTAAAAATGACAGCCTCAACATGGCATTTAATCTGTTATTAGACTCAATTGGCTTCTCTCAAAATGTAAAAGAACCCACCCACCACTTTAATCACACTCTAGATCTTGTTTTAACATATGGCATAGAAACTGAATATTTAACAGTGTTTCCTGAAAACCACCTCCTGTCTGATCATTTCCTGATAACATTTACATTTACAATAATTGATTACACAGCAGTGGAGAGTGGACTTTATCAAAGTAGATGTCTTTCTGAAAGTGCTGTAACTAAGTTTAAGAATATAATCCACCCACTGTTATCATCTTCAATGCCCTGTACCAACATAGAGCAGAGCAGCTATCTGAACGCTACTCCAACAGAGGTCGATTATCTTGTTAATAATTTTACCTCCTCACTACGTACGACTCTGGATACTGTAGCTCCTGTGAAAACTAAGGCCTCAACTCAGAAGTACCTGACTCCGTGGTATAATTCTCAAACACGTAGCCTAAAGCAGATAACTCGTAAGCTGGAGAGGAAATGGCGTGTCACAAATTTAGAGGATCATCATTTAGCCTGGAGAAATAGTTTGCTGCTTTATAAGAAAGCCCTCCGCAAAGCCAGAACATCTTACTATTCGTCACTGATTGAAGAAAATAAGAACAACCCCAGGTTTCTCTTCAGCACTGTAGCCAGGCTGACAAACAGTCAGAGCTCTACTGAGCCAACAATCCTTTTAACGTTAACTAGTAATGACTTCATGAACTTCTTCACAAATAAAATTTTTATCATTAGAGAAAAAATTACCAATAATCATCCCACAGATGTAACATTATCTACAGCTACTCTTAGTACCATCGATGTTAAGTTAGACTCTTTTTCTCCAATTGATCTTTCTGAGTTAACTTCAATAATTAATTCCTCCAAACCATCAACGTGTCTTTTAGACCCCATTCCTACAAAACTGCTCAAAGAAATCCTGCCATTAATTAATTCTTCGATCTTAAATATGATCAACCTATCTCTAATAATTGGCTATGTACCACAGGCCTTCAAGGTGGCTGTAGTTAAACCTTTACTTAAAAAGCCATCTCTAGACCCAGCTGTCTTAGCTAATTATAGGCCAATCTCCAACCTTCCTTTCATATCAAACATCCTTGAAAGAGTAGTTGTCAAACAGCTAACAGATCATCTGCAGAGGAATGGCTTATTTGAAGCGTTTCAGTCAGGTTTCAGAGCTCATCACAGCACAGAAACAGCTTTAGTGAAGGTTACAAATGATCTTCTTATGGCCTCTGACAGTGGACTCATCTCTGTGCTTGTCCTGCTAGACCTCAGTGCTGCGTTCGATACTGTTGACCATAATATCCTATTAGAGCGATTAGAACATGCTGTAGGTATTACAGGTACTGTGCTGCAGTGGTTTGTATCATATCTATCTAATAGACTCCAATTTGTACGTGTAAATGGAGAGTCCTCTTCACCCACTAAGGTCAATTATGGTGTTCCACAGGGTTCAGTGCTAGGACCAATTCTGTTTACATTATACATGCTTCCCTTAGGCAGCATCATTAGAAGACATAGCATAAATTTTCACTGCTATGCAGATGACACGCCGCTCTATCTGTCCATGAAGCCAGGTAACACAGACCAATTAGTTAAACTGCAGGAATGTCTTAAAGACATAAAGACCTGGATGGCCGCTAACTTTCTGCTTCTTAATTCAGATCAAACTGAGGTTATTGTACTCGGCCCTGAAAATCTTAGACATATGGTATCTAACCAGATTCTTACTCTGGATGGCATTACCTTGGCCTCCAGTAATGCTGTGAGGAACCTTGGAGTCATTTTTGACCAGGATATGTCCTTCAATGCACATATTAAACAAATATGTAAGACTGCTTTCTTCCATTTGCGCAACATCTCTAAAATTAGAAATATCCTGTCTCAGAGTGACGCTGAAAAACTAGTTCATGCATTTATTACTTCCAGGCTGGACTACTGTAATTCATTATTATCAGGATGTCCTAAAAACTCCCTGAAAAGCCTTCAGCTAATCCAAAATGCTGCAGCAAGAGTCCTGACAGGGACTAGAAAGAGAGAGCAGATTTCTCCTGTTTTGGCTTCCCTTCATTGGCTTCCTGTTAAATCCAGAATTGAATTCAAAATCCTGCTCCTCACATACAAGGTCTTAAATAATCAGGCCCCATCTTATCTTAATGACCTTGTAGTACCATATCACCCTATTAGAGCACTTCGCTCTCGCTCTGCAGGCCTACTTGTTGTTCCTAGAGTATTTAAAAGTAGAATGGGAGGGAGAGCCTTCAGTTTTCAGGCCCCTCTTCTGTGGAACCAGCTTCCAGTTTGGATTCAGGAGACAGACACTATCTCTACTTTCAAGATTAGGCTTAAAACTTTCCTTTTTGCTAAAGCATATAGTTAGGGCTGGACCAGGTGACCCTGAATCCTCCCTTAGTTATGCTGCAATAGACGTAGGCTGCCGGGGATTCCCATGATGCATTGAGTTTTTCCTTTCCAGTCACCTTTCTCACTCACTATGTGTTAATAGACCTCTCTGCATCGAATCATATCTGTTATTAATCTCTGTCTCTCTTCCACAGCATGTCTTTATCCTGTTTTCCTTCTTTCACCCCAACCGGTCGCAGCAGATGGCCCCGCCCCTCCCTGAGCCTGGTTCTGCCGAAGGTTTCTTCCTGTTAAAAGGGAGTTTTTCCTTCCCACTGTCGCCAAAGTGCTTGCTCATAGGAGGTCATATGATTGTTGGGTTTTTCTCTGTATTTATTATTGTGCGATCTACTGTACAATATAAAGCGCCTTGAGGCGACTTTTATTGTGATTTGGCGCTATATAAATAAAATTGAATTGAATTGAATTGAATTACAATTGTACACTGTTATCAGTGTTAATCAGTTTGACTTCCGGTCGAACTGATGCACGCACGCACGCACTGCTTCTCGAGCTAGTTTTGAACTAGTTTTTTCATAGTTTTCGGTGCTTTTGATTGCTGTTGATTTTTGACCAGAACCAGTGAGTACCACATGAGTACAAACCTCGGTGAACACTGCTTAATTTAAATCATCGCTCCTGGAATATTTTAGACGAAGGACCCTAGTGTCAAACTAGCTAGCGGGTCGTCACGGCAACGCTACAAGAGCGTCTCTAAGCATGGGCCCGACAAAAGTTCTGTCAGCCGAGGAAGGCGACGATATTAAGAAGTTGCTGGAGTTTATGACAGAGGAGATTTCTGCTGTCAAACTGCAGCAGAAAGCCATCCTGGACCTGGTCGAGGAAGTTAAGGCTCTCCGCATCCAGAACGCCGAGAAGGATCGGCGGCTGGCGTACCTGGAGAACAGAGTGGCGGATTTGGAGCAGTACACCCGGATGAACGATGTCACCATCACGCGGCTTTGCATCAAACCCCGGTCATGCGCCCGGGTGGTCGCCGCTGACAATGTAGGAGGGCCAGGAGAGGAAGATGTCAAATCCATGGAGCTGCAAGTGGTTACCTTTCTACAAAGGTGTGGACGTGGATTATAACAACACTGAGGCTTGCCACCCTCTACCCCGAAAAAATTACAGTGACAAACCAGCCATCATTGTGAGATTTGCTAACAGAAAACACAAAACAGCACTGTTAAAACAAGGAAAGAAACTGAAAGGATCCAATGTCTTCATGAATGAACATCTGATAAAAAGAAATGTGGCCATCGCCAGGAAAGCACGTTACTTGAAGATACAGGGAAAAATTCAAAATACATGGACCACCAACTGTAAAGTATTCATTAAACTCAATGGAACAAGCCAAAGTGTTGGTCATCAGAAATATGGAGGAGCTGGACAAATAGTGAGGTTCAACTTACACTAGAGGTATGAATACACATGTGACGTGACACACAACACAACACATGGCACAGTCTAAAAGAACTTCATCTGCATCTGGCAACAATATCAATATAACTCATTAGAATTCTGTTTATGATAATCTGGAACTGAGAACATTTCGATACACAGACCATAATGTTCTAGACTTAGAAAAGGATATAGACCCGGAAAATAATTTCTTCTACAACATCAGCAATAACTGCTGCTACTTCACTGATGAACAGTTTAAACACACCATCAACACGGAAAATAAATTATCAATAATCCATTTTAATAGCAGAAGTCTGTATGCCAACTTCAACAATATGAAGGAATATCTAAATGAGTTGACAAACCCATTTGGAATTATTGCCATTTCTGAAACATGGATCAATGCTGAGAAAGGACTGGACTTTGGACTGGAGGGATATGAAGTGAATTTTGTAAATAGAAGGAACAAAAATGGAGGGGGAGTAACTGTGTATGTGGATAACAACCTAAATTACAAGGTGGTGGAAAGTATGACAACTGCGATTGATAATTTATTAGAATGTATAACAATTGAAATTTATAAGGAAAAAGAGAAAAATGTAATAATTAGCTGTATATATAGAACACCTGGCTCTAGTATTCAAGTATTTAATGACTTCATAGAAGAAATATTCTCTAAAACAAATCAAAAAGTTATGTTTATCTGTGGTGATTTTAATATTGACCTGTTGAATCCAAAAAAGCATAAAATGACCGACGAATTTCTAAACACTACGTACAGTTTGAGTTTACATCCTAAAATAACCAGGCCTAGCAGAATTACACCACATTGTGCCACCTTACTTGACAATATTTTCACTAACAATATGGAAAACAACATTGTGAGCAGATTATTAATTAATGACATCAGTGATCACCTACCAGTTTTTGCAGTTTATGACACTAATTATAAGAGAAATCAGCATGAAGAACAACTGAGATACAGACATGTAAGGACAGAATCAAACTATGAATGCACTTAAGAACGATCTATTAAATCAGGACTGGGACAATGTGTACAAAGAAATTGATATTGATATTGCATATGGCATATTTTTAAGAATATTCATGGAATTGTACAATAACAAAAGATTCTGAAAATAAATATAAAAAATACAAAAATAAGTTGACCAATATTATACGTGTATGTAGAAAGGAGTATTATAGTAAAACATTGAACAACAATAAACATAATATGAAGGGAATATGGGATGTTTTAAACGGTATCATTAAAAATAATTCTGGACAACAAAGTTATCCTCAATATTTTATTGACAATGGCAATATTATGGAAAACACTGCTGATGTGGTCAACAGCTTTAATCATTAATTTGTAAATATTGGACCAAATCTGGCAGAGTCACTGCCATCTGTAGACTGTAGTGAAAGCCTGATTGATAGGAACCCTAACTCAATGTTCCTCACAGCAGTGGAGGAAAAAGAAATAATTGACACTGTACACATGTGTAAATATAAAACATCTACTGATTGTAATGATATTGACATGAAAATCGTCAAGAAGGTCATTGAAGGAATTGTAGGACCTCTAACCTATATTTGCAACTTATCATTTCAGACTGGAAAAGTTCCAAACAAAATGAAAATGGCTAAAGTTGTGCCACTGTATAAAACTGGGGATAGACACCACTTCACAAATTACAGGCCTGTTTCTTTACTACCACAATTCTCCAAAATCCTAGAAAACCTGTTTAATAAACAATTAGACAAATTTTTAGATAAATATATATTACTCTCTGACAGTCAATATGGATTCAGATCAAAAAGATCAACATCTCTGGCATTAATCGAATCAATTGAGGAGATTACAAATGCTATAGATCAGAAACAGTATGCAGCTGGACTATTTCTGGATCTCAAGAAAGCATTCGACACAATCAATCATGACATATTAATTAATAAACTGGAAGGGTACGGGATCGGGGGGTTGTACTGCACTGGGTGAAAAATTATTTAAGGGACAGGAAACAATTTGTGAAGCTGGGTGTCCACTCCTCATCATGCTTGGACATTGCTTGTGGTGTTCCACAAGGCTCTGTACTGGGTCCAAAATTATTTATTGTTTATATAAATGATATTTGTAAGGCATCTGATATATTAAAATTAGTATTATTTGCAGACGACACAAATATTTTTTGTTCTGGGGGGAATCTAAAGGAGCTGCTGGATACAATTACTTCAGAAATGTGCAAAATTAAAAAGTGGTTTAAGGAACAAACTATTGTTAAATCTAAGTAAAACTAAAATAATCTTATTTGGGAATTCCCTTAGAAATGCACAAGCGCAGATTCATAGATGGTATGGAAATTGAAAGAGTACTTGAACATAAGTTTCTTGGTGTGATAAATTAAACTGGAAGTCTCATATAAATCATATACATAACACAATTTCAAGAAGTGTTTCAATCTTGAGTAAAGTAAAACACATTCTGGACCACAAATCACTCCACATTCTCTATTGTTCCCTGATTCCACCGTATTTGCATTACTGTGCTGAGGTTTGGGGCAATACTTACAAATGTTCGCTATCATCAATCTTTATATTACAAAAAAGGGCCATAAGGATAATCCATAAAACTGGTTACAGAGATCATACAAATCCACTATTCTTAAAATCAAAAATTCTATAATTCACAGATCTGGTTCATTTTCTCACGGCACAAATTATGTATAAAGCAATAAATAACCTGCTTCCTGACAATATTCTAAAACAGTTTTGTAAAAGGGAATGGGGATACAATTTGAGGGGGGAATTACATTTAAAACATCCTTGTATCCGTACAACATTAAAACGTTTTGCAAGTACAGATATGAAACAATGTCTGAGCATGGTTCAGTTTAAAAAGGATTTGATTTTTGCAGGGTACAGGGAGGAGGCAGAGATTTGATAGGGTGTTCTTGTCCTATATTTTCATGTATGTGGGGGTGCACGGGTATGTTGGTATGGGTATATATATCTGTAGGTTGTGTATCCTTTGAGGTGTTACTGGGGTTATTGAAAATGTGTATATGTGTGTATGTGTATATACGTATGTATGGAGATATATATATATATACATAAATATATATATATATATATATATATATATATATATATATATATATATATATGTATGTATAAAATTAATAAATAAATTAAAAAAATACACATAACATATAATGTAATTAGGTATTTCTGTAGTCTATTGATTACTACATAGTGGAAAAGGGGTGGGATTAAATAAGCTTATGCTTCTTCCTGCTCCTTTTTGAACATGAAAGTTATTTGTAGTTGTGGTTGTTCATTTTCCTTTTGTTTTGTTTTGCTTTCTTTATTTGTCTCTTTTTAATTCTATGTTGTTGTACTTTTTCAACATGTTCAAAATAAAGATTCAATCAATCAATCAATTGTGCTGATTTTTACCACCATTTCAGTAATATTGAACTGATCTGGAGGGCCAGCTCTGTTCTGGGATGCCCTCTGGACCCAGTGGAGGTGGTGAGTGACAGGAGAATGGTGGCTAAGCTGTCATCCCTGTTGGACAACATCTCCCACCCCATGCAGGAGACTCTGACAGCACTGAGCAGCTCCTTCAGTGGCTGCGGCAGCCACGGTGTGGGATGGAGAGACTGCAGGTCTTTCCTCCCAGCTGCTGTCAGACTCTACAACATGGTCTCTGCAGAGGACCACACATGTGAGGACAGACACACACATCTCATACACAAAGTATTTTATTCTATTTGTATACTTATTCTATTGTATATAGTATTCTTTCTTTTTTGTATATTATATTATTCCATTTATCTTGTTCTATTCTGTTTTTCTTTTTCTCTTAATTTTTTACTGCTCTTGTATTTTCTGCTGTGACCAAAAATTTCCCACGTGTGGGACTAATAGCGTATTATCTTATTTTATCTTAATACAACATTTGGGGGGAGAAAGCTATTGATTTGCTTCCAGTGTTTACTTCTATTCCTATGCCAGTGTGGGGTGTGGACACCTATTGTTCAGGAGAGTTACGCAGTGAGCCTGGGGTGCTCTCAGTGCCAGTATAAACCTTGATGTGGTGATGTCACTGTTGTAACACAACCAGAGTATGGTGACCATAATGGGCCTTGACTGTCAGGGAGACTTTGGGGTTGGCATGAGTCAAGCGTCCAGCCTTCAGAAAAGCTTTACAGTGAGGATGAAGATCAGACAGAAGCCAGCAGCCAGTGTGTGAGGCTACTCATCTTTGTCTTCTACTGGACTGCAGACAGATGCTAGCAGCAGAACTGCAGTATGACCAAGGTGTTATGGCCCGAACGACTCTGGTCATGCTTACATTTAAGTGATTATGCAATAAACATTCGTATGCTGTGTATCACTTTGTAGTCTGTTTCATTTTTCTGTTGTGAAGATAGCTGAGACTTGAATTTGAAAGCCTTACCGAGCATTTTAAATGAAACTGTAAAGTGTACATGTTCCTCGCTTTAGATGAGCTCACACAAAATACTTAACTAGCAACTGCTAATCAAGAAAACTGTGAATTACAAGAGGAAAGAAGTTTTCATAAAAACAAACAACTGCCTCATTTCATTATCTGTATATGTATAAATAGGGATCTAAAATATATGCATATTGCACATTAGCACTGCTGCAATTAGTATGTTAATGAAGAAGTAGCAACATTGTAAATGCTGAAGTTCAAAAATAAAAAAATAATATCAGCAGATTTATTTCTAACTCTCCAACCCTCTTACAGTAACATACTTTTGTTGCCAGTGGTGCAGTTAAGCCACTTATAATTTAATCCTTGAATTTAAAATTGTCTTTAACACTGAACTAATATAGGAGTTCATTTGTGTTGAACCAAGGCAAAATATAGAAGAAACACATAAAACACATAAATGTAGCTTGCCATCACCAGTGTGTGAATGTGTGCGTGAATGGGTGAATGACTGGATATGTAAGGCGCTTTGGGGTCCTTAGGGACTAGTAAAGCGCTATATAAATACAGGCCATTTACCATTTACCATTTACCATAAATAGGATAGGTCGCTCCCTGTTCAACGTCATAGCCTCCTCGCCTTCCTCAGATGCATCTCTGGACATGTGTGAACAGACCAGTGAGTCCCAGCCTGATGAGGTAGCTCTTCTGTTGTGTCATCTGCTCAGCCAGAGGTTGTTTGGGTTCCCCAAAGTTGGGTTCCACATTCCTGGGATGAGGAAGGATTTTGGCCTGGTGTTCGCTCTGTTGTCCCATCCAACACAGAGGAACAGCAACCAGACAGACACAGCAGCCGTGAAGCAGAAGATCAAATCAAATGAGATTTCTTTCTTGATGTTGCACTGATTTGTTTTGCGCTCACATACACACTATGTGGTACTCGGCTCCTCATCATTGCTGATGTATCTGCTCTGAAAGCAACAGAAGCTGCAGTTTGATTTTCTCTTGTTTCCATTTCATAATTCTCCTGTTGTTTTCAGATTTTCTTGCTGTGTGCATTATGAATATACGTGGCTTGAAAGGATTTACTACAATATATTTAATATTCTAAATGGACCGTGTGGTGATACCCTTAGTCCCAACGTTTGGCTTTATTTCACCTGAAATTCATGTGAATTCTGTTTCAGCGGAAACATACGACTCAAAGAAAGCCGACCTTTGGTCAAAGAGAAACTGACACTAACAAACAGTGCCAACCTACAAACCGTGCACTATTTCTATTTTTACAGCACTTCTAAACCATTTGTACCCCATATTTCTGTGGTTCTGACATTTAAGCACATTAGTTACCCACACTCCATTTTGTTGGGTTGATTCAGCGCCATGGCCTCGAGCTTCCTGAAAACATTTTAGTAGATAATATTCAATAAGACCAGTCATCAGTCTGATCGTTTTAAAAGTAAATCTGGACATTTTTCTAGCACAATGACTGATTTTTCATTGGCTGCTCACCTTTAAAGGTGCTGTTGATGATCAGTGACTTCACCTGTCAGGGCAGGAAGTCCACCTGCGCAGAGGCTAAGGCTAATGATCTGTTGAGTCAGGCAGCAGAGGATTATTCTTTGATTTCTTTTCATCAGAGGCACAATGTGGCTAAAGAGTGATGGCAAGGCGCAGGACCCGTCGACACTTGTTCAGTCGACACTAGAACCGTTTCCTTTCCTCTGTTCTGTGCATTGTGTTTTTACTGTGACCAAGGGAAGACAAAAAGAAACCACTGTTTGCCTGGCTAACACTGAAGGGGAGAGACGGAGTTATTGTTAGAGAAATGGCTTTGGAGGGAATAAAGGCGAGCAAACACAAGATTACAATGAGACAGAGCGACAGCAAGACGCTTCTGGGGAGAAAAGGAAGAAAAACAAGAGGAGGAGGCGAACAGGCGAACGAATAGAAGAAAGAGAGTTAAGCCAGATTGAGTGTGTCTGCCTCGGGTGGCACTAGTCACCCTGAATTATAAATGGTCTCTCACTTTCCGAGCCAAAACACACAACTACAATATAATACCCATGATGCATTGCCCCTGGCAGGCCACTCCACCGTCCCCTGGGTTCGCCCTCCCCGCTAATCTCTGCTCTGTGCTTTCCTTTCCCTCCATCACGCTCTCTCCATCTTCTCAGTCACTGAAGTGGAGTATTTTGTGAACTTTGCCCTCCTTCGCTCTCTCCATCTTCCTCGCCTGGCCACTAAGCAGTAATACTGTGTCACTGTGAGCTGCTGTCTCCCTGCAACACCCCCAACCCCATCAGCCTTCCCTCTATCTGGTTCTTTGTGCAAAAGAAAGTATCCATCTGCCATCCCTGAACACTGTCCTCACTCGGCTGTCCCACTTTCCTTGGCAGCGAGCTTTTCACATTTTGTCCTTTCTGCTGCTCACATCCAGCCTATCAGATTCTCTGCCCTGCTCTTTCTGCAGTGACCCTATATACCATCCAGCCTGGTCACTAGCCTTCATACTTTTCTCTAAAGTTGATAACCAAACAAACCAAATCCACAGCATGACTGCAGCACAGTGCAGTGTGTTATGTCACATTGCTGAGGTGCAGATGTTAGTGGGCTGAGTGAGAACTCTGGTAATGCATACAAACATGGCTGAACTTGGATAACATGAGTGACTTATTTTCTTTTCCTCTGACCATCGTGAATGGATCACCAGAAAACACCAAAAGACAACAGCTCATACAGCTCGGTATAGCTGGAGTCCACAGCTGGTGGTTTGGGTTTTTAGACTTTTTCCTGAATACTGTACAGTTACTTAATCACATGTTGTTATTTGTTTGTTACTCCATATTGCCTACTTCCAGTGACCAGGAAAAAGGATTATTCTGTCTTTATTTAGAAGTGGCGAACTTAAATGCAGAGAAATAACCTTTAAGACCCCCTGGGGTTGGCAAAGCAGACGTAACATGGCTTAGGTGAGAATCACAGTGGATGGCTACCCCAGAACCTGGTACTGCCAGAGGGAGTTCTTCCTCCCCACTGTTGCTCATATGATGATGTTCTTGTTGGGGTCTTCTCTGTAAAGTCGAATGGTTTTTACCTTGCAGTATGAAGCACCTGGGGGCAGCTGATATTGTGAAATAAACTTTTATAAATGAGCTGAGAAACATGCCAAGTTACAACAGCTTGGTGAGAAACATTTTCAGCTGGAGGGCTGGAGCCTATCCCGGGCAATCACTAATTAACTGAACCACACTAACTGTATGTCTTTGGACTGTGGGAGGAAGCCAGCGTACTGAGAGAGAAACCATGCTAACACAGGGAGAACATGCAAACAGAAGTTCTCTCAAGTTCTTGTTGCTGTGAGGCATCAGTGCTAACCACTGCACCACCACACTGCCCTCATTTTGGCACTTGTTTATATTTACATGTAAAGAGTTTCAAAATTCAGTTCCTTGTTGGATCTGAATCTACATGAAAGCATTTGCTCGTACTGTTTTTAGAGTCCAACAGTTCAGCTGTCTGTTCTTTGAAGAACATGAACGTAAAGAGTTCTTAAAGAGTCCAGAGAGAATGTCACAGAGAGAAACCATTCTGAGGTGTCGCTTTGTTAAAAGTATTCTGATGAATGGTACTGGGACCCTGGTAGTCGTGTGGGCACATGTAAAAGAAGACTCTGCTCAGGCTATTTTCTTGAGTCAACAGTATATTTAAAATTCATTCAGGTGAACAAGACAAAGACATTATAGTACTTATATGTTGATATATAAACGCCTGGTATTTATATATCATCTTTTTTACTCCTGTCAGTCACTCAGCATGACTCCACAACCACATTCATCAGTTCACATACCTGTTCACTAAAGGCTGGCTGTGCCTCAGGAGGTTGGGCAGGTTATTTATTGGCAAATCACAAACTAAATTCTTGCTTTTATGCTCACATTTGATTTGGCACATTAATCCAGTATTCTATTCAGGAAGTAAATAATCAGAATTTGGCATCTGAATAAAAAATAATAATGTTCTTGACTATCTTTTCAGCACATTTACAAATTCATGGATAACAACAATAATGATATGCTAGCACCAATTAAACCAATTTGAATTAAGGGGCTTGCACATGACTGATTACAAAAACATGAAAAAATATTTTGGTCAATGCCAATGGTGTTAGTGTGAGGCAGCCGTGGCATAGACTTGAGACTGGTTGGTTGTTAGCCTGAATGATGGTGACTGGCTCTTGCTGTGGTCTGCTCGTCCATCAGCCACGGTGTTGTCCTCTTTCTCCCAGTACTGCTCAGTTCCAGCTCTCAGTGGATCTGCCCTTGCATTATTGTTCCCTTGCAGCCGCAGAGTGCACCCTTGATGGGTCTTTGGAGAACAGAGTATTTATTCTCTTGAACTATGGTTCTCTGCTACATCTCTTTGGCCTCGTGGCCACAGCCGTCTGTCGATAGAGAGCTTGTTGTAATCTGCAAGCATCTCCACACACAAATATCACCTCCCCCAGGGGTATGAGAGGGATATCATTTATTTCATTAATTATATATAAAGAAATCCTCCGATGGTGTTGCAGTGCTTTGCTGTATTAGAAGAGGAGTACAGAGCACTAGTCAGTGAGAGGAATGGCATGGTCTGAGATGAATCGTATGCTTATGAATTTAAATAAGACCAGAGAGATGATCGACTTCATGTTGGAAGAGTGCTGATATGATGGAGAACTGGGAGTATCTGGACATCCACCTCAGCAGGAGGCTGACATTAAAGACCAACCCAGAGTCTCCACCCAAAAAAAAGGATGAGCAGTCAGTATAGAGATTGACAGACCATGTGACTTTCGCGCATTGCATTGTGGGTACGAATGGCAACAAAATCAAAACACTTCATCAAGCGCTAGCATTTCCAGCACCTGCATTAATTAATTCTGTGGTTTTAATCCCTACTTGCATTTTATTTGCCCCAAAAACAGTTATGTATAAAACGACTGAGAACACAGCAGGTCCGTACAAAGACAGACTTGACGAAAAGGCAAAAAAAAAGGACGAGGAAAAAATCAAAGGAGTGAAAGGGTCAGACCCATACGAGCGTACAGAGTGGAGTAAGGACATCAGCGTGCTGCCCAACTTTCATCACGCACATATTTATTATTATATGGTCCTAAGTGTGAGTGCATACACTCACAAAATGTTTATTAACTTCAGATCCCTGCAACAAGCCCAGGTCCAGTTTACTTTGGTGATTTGGACTATTCCATTTCACAGCTGTTGTTTTTTTCCTTTGAGTTGGCCTGTACACAAGATAATCTATTTGTTGTTTCAGGTTGTAGTATTACACAACATTTTCAGATAGAAATAAAATGAGTGTTTCGTAATTCATTCAATTTATTGTCTTTATTTATAACTGGCATTACTGTTTCATTTTATTATAGAATCTTACAAGAAGGAGGCAAAATTGTATTCCATTATGCTTTATTAGCTGCTTCGGTGAAAAACAAATCAACAATGCAAAAAAAACAAAAAACAAAAAAACATTGCAAAACAACATACTGGAAAACAGTTATTCATCACTTGATTGCTTCAATACAACCCTTGGGCACATATATGCGGGACGTTTCGTGGCTGTTTTGATGTCGCTCTCTCTCTTAACCGATCAAATCTGGCTGTGGTAGCAGCTTTAAACTCGGTATGACCCAGGGTGATAGAGGTGCCCAGTCTGGATCGCATTCTAGCATTTTGTAGGCTGGTTTTCCTACAGAACACAACAAACATTAGCCTGCAAAGCCACTGTGAACAAAGCAGCACAGCGCAACGAATTCAATTCAAATCAATATAAGACTTATTTGTAACCTACATCAACAATTATGTTATGATAAATTATGTAATAACTACAACAGAAGATTTACCTTTGTGGAAATGCTTGGAGCAGACTAACATGTGAGCTGGAGTGTTCTGGGACGTTATATTTGCTCTGCAATCCAGGCCATCCATCGGCTCTTTGTTACTTCGGAAACATGGCTTGAACAATTTCTCTTCCACGACGTAATCTGATAAAAACCGATCTCTTTACCCGTCGGCTTCCCGTGGCTGTCATGCGACCGGCTATTGCAGTTAATGATACAACAGCTTCTTGCCATTCTTTGTGTTTCTTTTTATCGCTGTGTGACTGTTTTCATGTGAAAGCCTGCGTGCGCTAGTACTGCTTGCCACTCATACCCAAAATCCTTTGCGGTTTTACCTCGGAATGACGTCACATTTTCAATCTCTATTTCCTAAGGAAGCCAAGCTCCATCAACTGTACAACAAAATGATGCAGATTTTTTTATCTCTTGTTTGTGGTAAACATAGTGCACTTTGTATTTAGGAAGGCTGGCTCTAGCTGAAGCAGTGCCCAGTTTGCAGCTATGCTAACACACTGACAGGTAGTTGTGGTGCAAACCAAAGGATGTCATCTCATCCGTCAATACTCACTGGCTGTGTTACTAGAAACACCTATTCAGTTGTTTGTTAGTGCAAAAATCTAATGTAATTATATAACAGCAGCTCAGTCCATGTAGTCGTAGCCAAGATAGCCTGTAGATGTTTAAACTGAGCATCAAAATATGGACAAAGGTGATTGGCCAGGACATCTGAATATGGTCATTTAAGTAAGTAGAGATGGTTGTGCAGAAAAATCCAAGAGAATAGAAACAGAGAAACAGTAACTAACAGATGTGAAATGTGAAATCAGAGGACAGTGACCAGACTACTTCAAGCTGATAGGAGGACAAGAGTAACTCAAATAACCTCTCATTAAAACCTCTAATTATTTAAGTTCTCCAAATATTGAGAGGTTATTTGAGTGTGATCAAACCTGGAAGCAGATGGGCTAGAACAGCAGAAAACAAACCAGGTGCCACTCTTCGAAACTTGGACACCAGACAGAATGAGAAAACTGAGAAGTTGTCTAATGAGTCTCAGCTTTGAATGCTACGTTCAGAATGTGGCATAAACGACATGTCATTGATCCATCCTGTCGTGTATCAAGGGTTCACTCTGATGGTGCGGGGGATATTCATCTCCTTTCAAACTAGTTTATAAAAATATGACAGGAAGTGTACTGTACTCAAATCCAACAGAGCCTCTTTGGGTGTCATGGATGTGCAGTCAACAAATGTGCAGAAACTGTGTGATGTTATCTTGTAAAAAAGAATTAAAGCACTTCTAAAGGCAAAGACATTGGACCCAGTAAAAGCAGCAAGTACCTTATAAAGTTTCTGGTGAGTGTATGCCCTTTTTACAAGCATGACCAGCCTGAGATAACCTGGAAGACATATCTAGATTCAAAATTCAAAGTGTTTATCGTCATGTGTCACAAGAGAAAAGGCATTTCTCTGTGCAATGAAATTCTTTCTTTGCTGTCCACCCACAGATGCTGATTAATATATACAATAGAAATAGAACATATAAATAAATGAAGACAGAGAAGGAGACAAAATATGGAGATTTGAAACAGAGATGTGTGCAAAAGAGCTATAGCTTAATATGCAAGATGACCTGATGTGCAAAAAAAATTATTTTCACTGTTCAAAATGGGTCAGCTGTTCAAGAGTCTGATAGCAGTGGGGAAGGAGTAGCTAAGGCGAGATGTTCTGGATTTCACACTTCTGAACTTCTGTGTGAACAGTCCGTGTTGGGGCTGTGTGGGGTCTTTGAGGATGGAGGCAGCTCTCCTCTGGACTCTGCGATGGTAGATGCTCTGCAGAGAGGAGTCCTGATGATCTTCTCCGCAGTTGTTATCACTCTCTGCAGGCGTTTGTGATCCAAAGCAGTAGTGCTGCCGTACCATGCAGTGCTGCAGCTGGTTAGTGTGCTCTCCACAGTGCAGCTGTAGAAGCTGCTAAGGATCTTGGCCGACATACCAAATTTCCTCAGCCTCCTCAGGAAATACAGCCGCTGCTGAGCCTTCTTGACCAGCTGTGTGGTCTTCAGTGTCCAGGTGAGGTCCTCACTGATGTGGACGCCCAGGTACTGGTGCTCACCCTCTCCACTTCAAGGCCCCGAACAAACAGTGGCTGGTGAGGCCTCCTCTTCTTGCTCGTGTCCACTATCATCTCCTTTGTCTTGTCAGTATTGAGGGTGAGGTTGTTGTCCCCGCACCATGACACCAGACCGGCCACCTCTCTCCTGTAAGCCCCCTCGTCTCCTCCAGTGATGCGACTGATCACTGCAGTGTCATCCGCGAACTTCAAAATGATGTTATTTTTGTTGGAGGCAACACAGTCGTGAGTGAACAGGGTGTAGAGGACGGGGCTGAGGACGCAACCTTGTGGGACGCCAGTGTTTGTAATAATGCTGGCTGAAGTCCTGTTGCCGATCCTGACAGACTGGGGCCTGCAAGTCAAAAAGTCCTGTAGCCAGTCACATACGGTGGGGTGCAGGCCGAGAGTTGCCAGCTTGTGAGTGAGTTTGTGAGGGATCACAGTATTGAAAGTGGAGCTGTAATCAACAAAAAGTACCCTGATGTATGAGTCTTTGTTTTCCAGGTGGAAGAGTGAATAGTGAAGGAAGCAGCAATGGTGTTTGACGTGGACCTACTGGACCGGTAGGCATACTGCAGGGGGTCCAGAGTGTCTGTGATATTGCTCTGGATGTAGGTCAGCACCACTCTCTCAAAGCACTTCGCAATGATTGGAGTGAGTGCAACTGGTCTATAGTCGTTCAGGCAGGTGGCTGGGCTTTTCTTGGGGAGAATGATAATGGTTGTGGTCTTGAAGCATGTGGGGACAGTGATCTGGCTGAAGCTGGAGGTAAGAACCTCCGCCAGCTCATTAGCACATGCTTTAAGAGCCCGTCCCAGGATGTTGTCTGGACCTGTTGCCTTGCGGGGGTTGATCCTCCTCAGGGCTTTGTGCACCTGGTCTATCGAGACCGCTGGCAGGGGTGGGAGTGGGGGTTGGCTGGTCTGGGGGTTCTGTTGCCTTGCGGGGGTTGATCCTCCTCAGGGCTTTGTGCACCTGGTCTATTGAGACCGCTGGCAGGGGTGGGGGTGGGGGTTGGGTGGTTTGGGGGTTCTGGCAGGTCCGGGTGATCTGGGGGATCTGGAGTGTCTGGGAGGTCTGGGGGGTCTGGGAGGTCTCTAAGCGGGTGTAAAATGTATTGAGATCATCCAGAAGACCGCCTGCAGAGCTGATGGTGCTGGCGGTGGCCCTATACTCTGCTGCAGGCCTTGCCACATCTGCCTGGGGTCAGCAGAAGAATAGAAGCCATCCAGCTTCTCTCTGTACTGCCTCTTAGCCGCTGTGATGGCTTTCCTCAGTCCATACTTCGCAGCTTTGTACTCCCTCTCTTTGCCTGATCTAAATGCAAGAGAGTGAGTACGCAGCATGTGTCCTACCTGGCTGTTGATCCAGGGATTCTGGTTGAGGAACTTTCTGACTTGTGTGGTGGGCACAATATTGTCAACACAGGTGCTGATGTACCCAGTCACATATTCAGCATAGTCCTGTATTTTGACAGAGCAGTTTTCCTTGGTGGCTCCAGTTTGAAACACATCCAAGTCTGTTTGGGCAAAGCAGTCCTGTAGGATGCTCACCCTCTGTGGTCCACAGTTTAACAGGTCTGATGACACAGTTGGATTGTTTCAGTTTCTGCCTGTAAGCCGAGTACATGAACAGAAAGATGTGGTCGGACTGTCCAAAGTGGGGACATGGTGCAGCCCTATATGCCCCGTGTATGTTGGTGTCGACATGATCCAGGGTGTTCTTGTCACAGGTGGGAATGGCCACGTGTTGGTGGTATTTTGGGAGTACAGTCCGTAAGTTGCACTTATTAAAGTCACCAGTAGTCTCTAATGCGCTGATGACGTCATGGAGTTTCCTGAGCGCTGCCGCGGAGTCAGCTCGCGGCGGGATGTAAACAATGGCCAAAAACACAGCTGAGAACTCCCATGGCAGATAGTAGGGGTGGCATTTCAGCATTAAAAACCCCAGCCAACATGAGGGAATCTGGCCACAATCATAAGGAATGCAAACAGATGAAACAGGGAATACTCATCCACACACACACACATGCACGCACACATGCACACACACACACACACATGTGCGCGCACACACACACACACACACACACACACACACGCACACATATACACACACACACAGAGCTTTGACGCCTTTCAAGCTGCTTTGTCTGCTCTGCTATAAACTCATATGTAAGACTGATGAGAAATGTGACAGAAGCTATTCTCTGGCTGAGCTGTGTGAAGTGCTTAATGCAGCAAACACATTAGAGAGCTCACACCTCTGTGTCATGAAATAATATTTGCATAATTATGTAAAAATGGAGCCATCCAGTGTGTTGCAGTAATGAGGAGAGGAAATGAGCCCCACATGCACAGGTCCAGATGACTGTGTGTGTGTGTGCGTGTCTGTGTCTCTGTGTGTGTGTGTGTGCGTGTCTGTGTCTCTGTGTGTGTGTGTGTGTGTGTGTGTGTGTGTGTGTGTGTGCGTATCATGTGTTCTGTTTCAAATTTACACACCTGGCGTTCACATGAGAGCAGTCTTGGAGGGGGCCGGCACGCCTCCAGGCTCACCACAACAAGGCAGCACTTCCTGTTTGATCTGTGTCTGAGATCAGTTTATCATAGCATCTCCTCCATCTCCCTGCAGGCCAGCTGACTCTGTAACAGACTCCAGGACTAGCAGCTTTGTGATAAATGATCCCGGCCACTAATGTAAAAGCAAAACTTTTTTCATTCTTTTATCTTTTTGTGTCACAATTGCAAAATTCTTGTTGTACATGTCATGATCCTGGGTCCGTTTGACCCAGCGTTTTGTGTTTTTTCTATTATTGTAATTTTGGTTCTGTTCTTCCTCGGTTAGTGTTCATTCTTTTCCACCCGTGTATCCCTGTGTTTAGTCTGCGTTTTGAGTCTGTGTCATTACGTGTATGTGTTTCCTGTTTTACTTTAAAAGTCTCTGTCTTATCTCAGTGTGTTCAGTTTACTTTTTCCCTGTCTCGTGTGAAGAGTAGAAAGATATTTTACTGCTATTATTTGTTGCTATTTTTATAATCAGTATTACCATTCCATTAATTATTCATAGTGATATTGCATTCAAATGTTCAAATATACTGGTATCATATCAGTCTTTATTACAGGTGCAGTTATAACCACTTTAAACTGTTGAGTTGAATTTATAATCTTAAATGTTTGTATGCAGACGGCATGGTGAAAGAAAAGGCCCCACATAGAGTAACTCTGTGCCAAAATGAGACAGGAAACACTTCTGCAAGGCTTGCTGAAGTGAAACTGAAAGCAGTCTGAGTTGGTTTGTCATTTTATTATGCATTTATATTTTTGATTAAGCTTTGATTAAGCTTTAAGTAGTTGTATTAGATTGAAACATTTGTTTTATACATTTTATATATCAGTCAAGATTATTACACACATACACACACATAGTTTCAGTTGTGTACGTGCTGGCCTTCTGTCTGGTGGAAAGGTTACAAGGTTTAGCTGATGAAGTGAAGGGTGAAACAAAGGGCAGCAGAGGCTGACACACACATACACCCACATACACACACACATATTAGTTAGACTCATTTATATAGGTAAGAGTTTAATCATGTTTTGCTTGCAACTGCAAAGTTGTGCCTGCATGAGTGACAGTTTGTGCAGAACGTGGGCCTGATGTTCCAGAAGATAAGCCTGGGCAGGATGGTGACAGGAAGCACCTGGGTTCGAGCCGAAGACGATGTTCTTTTAAACTGTGTCAAGGGGTGACTGAACGGTTGTGGTTTTGGATTGACGTATGCTGTACTGGATCTGCCTGGCAACAGAAACCCTATAAAGCCTTTGTTCTGACTATTGTAAGACAGTTCAACACTGAATCTGCACAGTGTTGGACTCCACATGTGTATTCATTAAAATGTCGTCTAATTACACCCGGCAGGATCAGTGGTCATTATTTTTGGTCTTCCTCCTCAAATTCTGAACCCTTAACACTCGTCAGGTCGGATTACTCCCAGCTGTGCCCTCCTTTTGTGTCTCATTCCCTCGTTATCCTTCTGTGTATTTAAACCTCGTGTCTGCCTCTGTTAGTTGCTGGTTCGTCTGTGTTGTTTCCCTTGGGTGTCCCTGCGTCTCTCCATGTGTGTTTCCTCGGACCTCCCTGCATCTTCGTTTCTGGTTTGCTTTGTTAGTTTTCCCAGTTTAGGTTTACCTGTTAGTGTCACCCGCCATTTCTGTTTATTTGTATCGCTGTTAATAAATTCTCACCTGCACTTGAGCTGCTGCTGCCTGGTCCCAATTAATTCCCACACGGCTTGCACCCGCAAACCGTGACAGCACGAACCAGCCAACATGGACCCAGCAGCTTGCGACCCTTCGGAGGAGCTAAGGGATGACATCACTTTCTCCTTTGAGAATCTTCTAAGCCTGTGGTTGGAACATCCCCCGGAGGAGCTTCGTCGCGCTTTGGAAACACGCCTAAAGCGGCTCTTCTCTGGTCTTCCGTGGCTGTTTGGCTCGCTCTCTCCAACCATTCAGGCCTTCCTTCAGCGCACACCTCACCTGCTCTCTGCCACTCCTGCCTCGCTGCCCGACTCACCGGATGTGATCCTGCTTGGCCCATCGGAGCCGTCGGCGGGGAGGAAATGTCGATCGCGCCGCCGGCACGCCACCCCACAGCCGGACATCCGGACTTTTAATTCGCCGGCTGTGGTGAGTGAGGACTCTTTTTCGGACTGTGTGACTGTTCATTCTGGGGCTGTCTTCTGTGCGGCAGATGATTATGAGAACAGCTCATCGCCTGCTCAGCAGCCGCTCTCAGCTCAGTTCCCTGGTGTCACTCCACCGCTGCTTTCAGAAGCCAGGCCCTGCAGGAGGAGCAAGCAGCGGCGAAAGAAGGATTATGTGGTGGAAGACACTGGGCTTACTCCGCTGCAATCCTTTGCTTTGTTTTTGGGACTTCCACGTTCGGAGCTACACAAACTTCCCACCTCCTCGTCCCAGCCTCGCTCCGCCTCTCCTCCCAGCCTCCAGTAGCTGCCCAGTCTCCAGTGCTCCCAGCTTCACCCTCAGTGCAGTCTCCAGTGCTCCCAGCTTCACCCTCAGTGCAGTCTCCAGTGCTCCCAGCTTCACCTCAGTGCAGTCCCCAGTGCTCCAGCTTCACCCTCAGTGCAGTCTCCAGTGCTCCCAGCTTCACCCTCAGTGCAGTCTCCAGTGCTCCCAGCTTCACCCTCAGTGCAGGCCCCAGTGCCGCCTGTAGTCCAGGCCCCAGTGCCGCTGTAGTCCAGGCCCCAGTGCCGCCTGTAGTCCAGGCCCAGTGCCGCCTGTAGTCCAGGCCCCAGTGCCGCCTGTAGTCCAGGCCGCAGTGCCTCCAGTGTCGCTTTCAGTTCAGTCTCCAGTGCCGCCTGTAGGTCAGGCCCCTGTGCCTCCAGTGTCACCGTTACTTGCAGTTCGGGTTCCAGTATTACCAGATTCACCCGTTCTTGAGCTGCCGCTGCCTGGTCCCAATTAATTCCCACACGGCTTGCACCCGCAAACCGTGACAGTACATCCTTAACTCTTTAACTTCACTTTAAGGAGACCCGGTTAGATACCAGAGTGATTCACGGTGTTGAACTGAGTATTTACTCTGGCACAAAAATGTGCATTACAGGTGTGTTCCAAGTTTATCACGTTAACCCATGATTTGGAAAGAAAAACCCATCTTCCAGATGTTTACACATGTATTCCTTTAGCACAACAGTGACACTTGTAATTAGACCCACAAAGACCGACACACTTAAAATGAATCTGTAAAAAATGAACAAGGAGAAAAAAAAGTGCATGAAAAGGGAAACGTCAGAGTGTTAAAGAGCGAGATGTTCAAACCTAAAACTATTTCTCTTTGTGTATGCTGCTGAAAAGCTCGTCACCTCTAAAGGAAAATAATGTATACCAGTCTGTTGATCCTGCTGGAAGCATCAGTGGCAAGAAGTCAGTGAGGGTCAGAGGTCACTGAACAAACTGAGGCAGCAGAGCTCCTCTTTTCCCTCAGACTGATCAAAAAGACGTCAGGAAATCATTAATAACTCTCTGTTCTGTGACAGGTGAACACAGCTGTCAGTCACATAGATTTGGTTACCTTATACCTTATGGTATAAAGCGCCATGAGCTGGCTGTTGTTATCATACTGCAAAAACACATTTTCAAGAAAGTTAAAAAAAAAAATTTGTTTATGGACATTTTGTATTCTTTTTTTGTCTACAAAGTAAACAAAACCAAGCAAAGGTTGCTTGGCTAGATTCCCTAAAACTAGCAAATAAATCTAAGCTTCCTGTTGAAGTAAGAAAAAGAATCTGATTCTAATTCTGGTAGAATAAGATTCTTATTTCAAGAATAACTTAAACATCTTTTCCATTTCTGAAACCTGTTTAATGGGCACCAGTTTAGCTCCCCCATTGAGCAGCCGCCCAAAAGCTGCGTGGCTGAGAGCATGGCCCACGTGTCTTCCCCTCTGTTTTCCTGTTAATTCTTCACTGTCCCTATCGATAAAGGGCAAAAATAAAATATATTTTAAAAAGCAATGTAGGCTTTTTCTTGTTTACGTGAAAATCTAAATTAAGGTGGAAAATCTTAGAGTAAGCAAATGATTATTGAAAACAGCTTGAACAGCTTAATACCTTTAGGTAAAGATGTTAAAGATTTCTGAAATTAAGCAAAACATTTTAGACAGTTTTGCGCAGTTAGAAGGCACACTGCACATTCATTTGTCAGATTTAAGAATATTTGGCTTATTTCAGGTAGAGCTGTTTTTGCATTTGCTGCTAAACAAATAAAACTGAACTGATGTGACAAACTTTCTTTTTTATACTTTATTGCTGCTGTTTCTCAGACTTATTGTGTACACATTATTTATTATTGCAGTTTGGACTACAATGGGCAATTTCAATCTTATTTTTTTATTAATGTTTTTATATGATATATCTGTCTTATCACATTTTGAAACAAAGCTGCATGATTGGTGTGTGAGTGACAAAGCAGCTGAAAAGATAACTCGAAATTTTGAGTTATCTTTCTCAAAATCTTGAGAAAAGTAACTCAAAATTTCGAGTTAGCTCTGCCAATCAGTAATCTATGTGAATGATGTCATTTCCTTGTTACCTGGAAGCTGAAGCCCTCAGCTACAGATGCTACAGCTAAGCTACCGGGATTACAGCCAGTCATGAATGCACAAATTGCTGAGTATTTTCAGCGCCGCATCACAAATAATGAAATCTTTGTGTTAGCTGAATCACATGGTGTTAATATCAGCAAACATACTCTGGAAAGCGCCAGTTTGTTGCGAGACATTAGTAGCTCTGGTTTTGAGTGCGCATTCCTCTGCGCCATATCCTTCCAGGTAACAAGAAAATGATGTCATTCACGTAGGTTACTGATTGAAAGAGCTAACTCAAAATTTTGACTCATTAACTCGAAATTTTGAGTTTCTCATAATTTCGAGAAAGATACTTTTTGGGGGGGGCGGAAACGGGCTTCCATAACCAGTGCTGGAAAGTAATGGAATACATGTACTGGCGTTACTATTTAAAATACAAAATATGTGTAGCTGTATTCCGTTACCGTTACTGTTTAAAAAGGTGGTATTCAGAATACAATTACTTTGTTGAAATAAATGGATCACACGGTGGTCTTTTCCTGTTTCATATGTCAGGCCGTGCCCTCTCTATTTTTGGTAATTCCACGCAGGTGGAAACCCAAACACAACACACGGCCCATGTCACCCCTACTTACGGCCCGCATAATGATGTGAAGAAATGTTTTTAAAAATTATTATTCAAAAAATGATTTAATATGAAGGCAATAGGCAGAGTGTTACAGGCATAGCCCCAAAGAATGTAGCCTCATGGGCAGCGTAGTCCGTGCTGCAGGGAGAATGGACTGTCATCCCCATTATGTGTCTGAGAGGGAGGGAGAAAAAGGAAAAGTCCGAGCTGTCACCGAGCAGAAACGGGAAATGGAAGCATGTAAATATAATAATAACCACTGCAACCAAAAAGAGTGCCTGATGAGCCCAGCTGTAAGTAAGACTCGACTGTACACTGTGTTCGTGTTTTCCTCTGAAACAATAAGTTCTGTTGGAGCAGCCTTTCAACGCCTCTCTCTGTCTCTCGCTAGCAAAGTTGACCCAGACAACAAAGTAAAGCTAGTTTTCAGCTACGAGCCCGACATGAACCCGACATATTAGCCGGAGGTCCCTTTACTATGGTTCGGAGCTGCGGACCTGTTTTATATACGCGTGGAATAGTTTTCTATATGAGATCGCTGTAAAAAGTGCAGCCTTACCTAATGTCCACCTACTGTTACTCATTTATATTAAGATTTAATAATCTAGTTGGTGTTGGTATGGCGAGTAGCCTTCAGTAATAGTCATAAATCACACAGCAATAGTACATTCATGTAGTTGTGAAAAGCATGATAATATATTGTAGCGGGTCAGGGCTGTTTGGGTTTTGTTTGACAGCTGTGTTCTGTTGTTTCAGGTGGCAGCCTTATGTTGCCATGGTTACCATGTGACGCTCTCTCTGCGACTGTGTGTTTTCTGGGTGAGAGAGCTTTTTCTTGTTGTTGTTATGCTAGAGCTACGCCAAGCAGTTGGGTTAGGAGCGTTGTTTTTGTGTTGAAAATAAACGGCTGTGCTCCCTGGCAATACGGGGAGGCAAGACCAATGACACCTCTGTCTTCTCCTTGTCTGAACTCGCCACAATATTAAGTAATCCAAAGTATTCAGAATACGTTACTCTCATTGAGTAACGTAATGGAATACATTACAAAATACATTTTGAGGCATGTATTATGTAATCTGTAGTGGAATACATTTTAAAAGTAACCTTCCCAACACTGTCCATAACACTATGACTCCTATGTCTATGACTGTCCCTTAAAGAAACGGCGCCGTTCTCTGGCCAAGCAAACTTTGTTTTACAGTGATGTGAAAAAGTATTTCCCATTTTCCCGATTTTTTTTAAGTCACACTTAAATGTTTCACCAGAAATATTTAATATCAGACAAATAAACCAACTTCATACAAAGTTTTTAAATGATTTTGTTTTTTTATTTTTAAGGGAAAAAACCCTCTCCAAACTGCCCAGGCTCTATGTGAAAGTGTAATTTTGTCCCTTGTAAAATCATGGATTAATTGAATGCCACACTCTGGCCTGTTCACTGCCACACCTGCTGAGACAGGTTCTAATGAAGTGATGTCTTTAATCACTCCATTAGAACCTGTCCAACAAAGTGAAGCAGAAAAACAAAGTCATTGATATGTATCAGTCTAGAAAGGCTCATGAAGTGAACCACAGTGAGAGCCATTATGGACAAACAGAGAAAAGCTTTCAAAGGTCCCCCCCAATCAAAATTACTCCAAGAACACAATTCATCTGAGGACACAGAAGAAGAACTACAGCGCCACAGGAGATTGATCTGGAGGTGATGTTGGTCACTCACCTCAGCTAAGGTCAGAGTTAAACGACTGCTGACCACAAAGAAGGCAAAGGCTCATCTCACATTTGCCAAAAAACATCTTTCCTGAGACACACTAGCAGTGAGACATGGTGATGGGTTAGTTAACGCTGTCCTGAGGATTACGGAGGACTTTGTAAGGAATGAGGTACCAGCCCAAAATAAAAGAGAGTGCACAGGCTGAGAAACTGAGAGAGTCTTTCCATTTTAGCAGCAGCTGCATGAGTTGTTGACGTGCGCTAACAGCACCATGTCTGATTTGAGCATTTGAGTTTGATTATTATCCTCCGAGGAAAAAAAGAGACCTGCCATTACCGACGATGCTCCTGTTCATCATTGTTCCTTTTGCCAGATGTGGAATTCTGAATGGATTTGCTTTAATTCTGCTTTCACAGTATCAAACGTGTGAGAGGCTTTCATAAGTGTGAAGCTACAGAGAGCCCACACATATGAAAGCAACATTAAACCTCAGCGGAGTTTGGGAGAGCAAAGAGGGAGTCATCGCTTACCCTCCAAATGTGTTGGTTTCATCCTGCAAAGCATGCTGGGAGCCAGCTCTCATCTGCCTTGTCCACAACAGAACTGTGGTTCTCTGGAAGACCATCAAACCTTAGAGGGGTTTCCATTTTCTTTTCTTTGTTTTAGTACTGTGGATAGAAACTTTCTCATTTTATGGACTGTATTCAAACTTTTGGGTTGTGTTAGAGTGTTTTGTGTCTACTCGCTGTACAATGTGCAGAAGTGATGTGAGTGATTGATTAACATGAGGTAAAACAGAAATGAAGTATTGTGGGATGTACCTGGGGACAGAGAAAATAAAGAATGCACAACAATAAATGAATCAATAAAAGAAAAAATGAAGGATAGCAGACCAAATGACAGAAGGAGGAGAGAGGAAGACAAAAGCATGACGGAGCAGCTGTGACACAAAGGCTGATTGTTTGGCTGGAAAGAGCTTTAGCTGACATGCGAGTCTGTGCCCAGATTATTTTATAAGTCCTGTTTTTCCCACCAGCAGTTTTAGGCCTCTTAATAACAAAGTCAAGGAAGGACATCAGGAAGACAAGGACGCGAAGCAGACACGGAGAAAGGAGGCTTAGGCTAATTAGTGATGGGATGGAATAAAATAGAGGAGAAGCAAAGGTTGGAAGAGTGTCCACCAAACGCTGGAGGACGAGGTGGGAATGAAATCATAAAGGTGAAGCTGAAACACTGTGTGGAGCCACACAGTGTTACACAAATACATGAATCTTTCTTCACTTTTATTTCATGACAGTTTACATGTTAGCCCTGTTGCCATCCTTGTACTTTTTTAGCAACCTCAACATTTGGTGGATTTATCCAACCACAGAGAAGCTGTTCATGTAAATACAGAGCAAACCATGGCATGTGAAGTGACTTTACAGTGCATTAAGACCAAGGGTCAAATTACTAAGGGGAAATGAGCATGGTGCTGACAGGGCAAAGTGGCAAACTGTCCCCAGCTTCAGTTGGACCAGCCTTCTACCAAAAGCAGTGCAAAATATGAACAGTTCCAAAAATGACACAGTGTGAACGCAGGCTACAAAGTCAGATCAGTGACGAGCAGCTGAAGGAGAATCAGCTCAGCTGTCAGCGTGAAGCAGACAGCTGCACTGTTACAGCCATTGCTCCATGTAAACAGTGAAGTCCCTTCCTGATTTCTTAGTGTTTTCTATATTTGTCATACTTATGTGTTTCAGATCTGGAAACAAATTTTACTATTAGAGAAAGATAACCAGAGCAAATACAAAGTGTTTAAAAGAAGTGCTCATTTATTAACAGGAAAGTTGTCCAAACCTGCTTGCCCTGTGTGAGAGTCACTGGCACTGAATAAAACAGCCTGTCTTCAGTCTGCATTTGGATTCTGATCCAGGACTTCATGACTTCCTCATCCAGGATTAGGGTTAGGACTCGAGTCACTTATACCCAGACTGAAGTCTATCGCCTGAATAAATCAGTAACAAGGTAATAGATTAAAATAATGAGGACAGATCTGTCAGACAGTGAGCTGTGGTACCAGCACTCGTCTCCATCACTGCTTTCTCTGTGCTCCTGTTTTTTCTTCCACATTATCAGCTCTGCCTGTCAGTACACAGGAATAACACTGTACAGCGTGCAGCGTGCAGTTCTAGCTCTATCCCACTCAAACACAGTAAAAACTGATCTGTGTCCTTATTTAAGAACTTGAACTTGCTCAGATTTCATCATGTTGTGTGTGTGTGTGTGTGTGTGTGTGTGTGTGTGTGTGTGTGTGTTGTAATAGAAGCTGATGCAACACAGTAACACAAGTGAAAGTGAAGAAGCCAGGCGCTGTTGAACTCTGCTGGTGCTCTGCTTATGCCGTCTGTCATTGTCTATCAAAGCACATGTGTGCAAGTGTGGGACACAGCAGACACACACACACACACACACACACACACACACACACACACACACACACACAGCAACACCCAGTGTAATTATCCAGGAGTGAAATGAACTGTGAGAGCAGAGGAACTCTGTGTGTGTGTGTGTGTGTGTGTGTGTGTGTGTGTGTGTGTGTGTGTGTGTGTGTGTGTGTGTGTGTTTTCCAGTAGTACAGAAGCAGCTCTGGGTCCAACCTGCAGTGATCCAGCCTTGTCAGGAGATGCTGCTAACTCTTACTTAAAGACTTTCATTGAGCCTATTATGATTTTCCACTATATTATTTATGATGATAAGTGTGGGTGTGTGTACTTGTTCTGTTTAATTATTTAATAGTTTGGGAGTTTTCCACGATGGGACTTTTGATAGCTTCACACTGGTGTGTTTGGTTTAGGGTTAGGATGACCAAGAACAGCTGACAGATTTCAGTTATCACCAGGCTCAGTGCTCCTGTTCACTGTTGTTCCTGAAATGTTTAAAAAGAAATCAAAGAAATAATCCCAGAAAAATGTTTGGGACTAATTTTAGTCTTGATTTAGCTTAAATACTAACTATACTAACTAATGCATTTCATTGAACTTTGACAGACACCTGACTTCTTACAGGTATAGCCCAAGTAAAAATACAGCAGTCATCCAATCAAAGAGAATGTGGTGGACACAGAGTGCTGCTGGGTCCAGACCAGTGGGTGTTTTTAACCACAGATCCAGCTCACAGCCTCCACCTCGGGATGGCATGGTTCTTTAAGTTTTCCTCTGTCCCCCTCTCTTCTTTAATGCTTTTGATTTGTGATTATTTTGTTCCTTTTGGAGTCATTTGTGGATTATTCACTCACTGCTGCTAATATCTCAGTGATGTCACCTGCACTTTATTACTACATTCAGTCTGTCATAGTTTTGGCACTGGTAGGATAGGCCACACAATGACCTCTTACCTCCTTTACTTTATTACGTTAACTTGACCTGTCAGTGCAAACTGTCATCAGGTGTGAAGGAAAATGGATCTGTCACAAAAATGAGCATTTACACAAGGCTGATGGTTGTTGGACTGGGTACACTACACACTACAGAAGTGGGAAAAAGTCTGGAGCTGCCTTTCAAGACATTTGCAATGTTGTGATTTATTGAAAACCAGGCAAGCATAAATGTCGATAGGCGATAACAACCTTGAAAGTCAGCCTTCAGCTGTCCAGGCGTCCTGAAGGTCATTCAGTGCTCCTCTATGGATCTTTTGCTCTCTTTTCTTTGCCTCAACAATGTGGAGCTCCAGGCTGTTGGGAGGCCAATCCATGACTGAGCAGGGAGTGAAGGAGGCCATGTACACGAAAGGGGATGACCATCTCTGAGCTGATGAGGGGGCTACGAGAACATCTTCTAATGCTGTGATTGCAGCCACTCCTCAGCTCTCTGTGAGTGTTCATCACAGCTTCATGAAACTGACCTGACAGCCCATTCTTAGTCAGTTTCAGTCATTGTGCAAAGTTTCTGTTTATAAGGTCAGAAACCTGCTCGAAACGTTTCTCCCACTGACAACAGAATCAGCTTTTGGGATTTCCTTACCCGGATGACTGGGCGTGCATCAAGACATTATATTCTTTTTAAAAAAGATAATGCAATTTTAGAAAGAGAATTCCTTTCAATGGCAGACATATGCTGATATATATTTACTCAAAAATCCTGCAGGTTAAACTACAACACTGATTGACTTAAAGGGCTAAAGACTCCAGATTCCCCTTCAGTGCAGCATATTCTTTCAATGCCAAACACAGAAAGCCTGAGCTTTTCTTCTGGCTGTGGCATTAAGTGTCAGAATGAGCAGCTGGGGGAGTCTCAGAGGGGGAGCATCCTCTCAGTATGTTCAAAGACTCAGCTAGTCACGCTCTCAACGTGATTTGAAGATTATTTTTTCGAGCATTTTCATACAAGCGTTTCTTGCCAACAGGCTGTTGCTCTACATCTAAATATAACATCTCTGTCATCTTATAGCGCCACGGGAGATTCATCTGGAGGTAGTGTTGGTTAGATGAGAGATATGGAACAAGTGAAATTTTCAATTAACCTACTTTGATCATCCTCCTAAGTGTTTTTTTTTAGGTGGGAGGAGATGTGGAGCCCTCTGTGGATAACACTATGTGTCTTTTCCAATTTGCCGTTCTGTTATCACGCAGGATCATCTCACACACACTCCTCCACTGTGCTGGGATTAAGACACTGTCAGCCTACACGGCGGATTAGCAACCCCAGGTTGTTGCTTTCATTTTCTCCTCTCTTAATTTCCTTCACACTCATTCTATCATAGCCTCCTTCTCTACGAAATTAGCCTCTTCAAGAGGATGGGCCCAGCTTGTAGCTGAAAATTATCACAGTTATGTGCTGTACAGAACGTGTGACCCAAAAAAGTTGCTTTGCATTTTTGGTTTAACTGGGAATTTAACAGACTTCCTGCACTGTACACTCAAAAGGTGGATGGGAGGGGCTTATTTGTATTCAGATTATTTGATTATATCCAGAATGGAAATTTAAACTCTTCTCCTCACATACAAGGTCCCAGCTTATCCTAAAGAGCCATGGAACCAGCTCCTCATTTGGGTTTGGGAAACGTTCTTTTTTGATAAAACATATAGTTGGATCAGGTGACCCTGAATCCTCCCTTGGTTACGCTCCAAAAGGCTTAGGCTGCTGGGGGATTCCCATGATGCACTGGTTGTCTCTTACTTTGTGCTTACACACCACTCCACATCATGTCTTTGTCCATCTGCCCCTCCCAGATTCTGGAAGTTAAAAGGGAGTTCTTCCTTCCCACTGTCACCAAAGCTCTTGTTCATAAAGAGCCATCTGAGGTTTTTCCTGTTTTCTCTGTATGATTGCAGGGTTTCTACCTTACAATATAAAACACCTTGAGGCGATTGTTGTTGTGATTTGATGCTATATAAATAACACAGAATTGGAATTGAATTGAATTATTGGTCACATGCTTAGACACAGTCATATTACATCATAGTTTCACATCATTATTTGATTAGGCCGTATGGATGTTACTGTGTCAAACACGGTTTGGTGTTTGGTTAACAGTCCAGTACACAGCCTGATTTAGAGAGGTGTTCTGTACTTACTGCAACAGGAATCAATACTAAGCACTTCAGAAATTCAAGCCGAGGAAGAAGGCAGCCAAAGCCTTGTGGCCATAGATATATTTACTGTAAGGCCATAGCAGACGATTATCTACCTACTGACCTTAATCAACTTTAGAGCCATTAAAGCAGCTGGGCAGGAGACAGAATGAAAGTAGAGGTCATAAAGCAACTTTGAAATGAGTGTGGTCAGGTGTAATGCAGGAGTGAGTCAGTGCTGCCTGCTAATGATAAGATGAAGGCTGATGTTCCTGCTGGTCGATGAAAGCTTTGAATGGATGCCAATTTCTGCCAGCAAAAGAGGAAAAGATACATTATGACATTAAAAGTTGTCATAATCAGTCAAATGCATTCCATTCACACCACTGAGAAAAAAAATCTATTTGCTAATTAAATCCTAATCACTAGCAGTAATTGACAGATATGTGTTTCCGTGCATTTCAGAGGACTTCCCTCATCAGCCGATAGAAGAGCTTTGGTATGTCGTAGATGTCAAAGATGCAAACGTGCAGCAATGATGTGATGCAATCATGTCAACATGGGACGAATTTCAAGACTTTGTGTTCTGTACTTGGAATGTTGATCACAAACATGTTTCTGAAATGCTCGGGGTGGCTGTAGCTCAGGAAGTAGAGCCAGTCATCTACTGAACGGAGGGTTGGTGGTTTGATTCCTGGCTCTTTCCCAAGTTGCTCTCCGATGCATCCGTCAAAGTATGAATGTTAGGTAGAAAGCACTTAAACATAGAAACAAGTGTTTGCATGAATGGGTGAATCAGGTTGTATACAGTGCTATATAATAATAACTGTGACAGTAACAATTTGTCCCTCACCAAACTAGCTCTGCTTTTCTAAAGTGCTCACAAATCAAACAAATTGACTATTTGCTAAGATGTTTATGCCTGTGCAGCTGTTCTCATCAACCTCCAGCCAATGTTGGCAATTCCCAGGGGGCCAGACAGAAACACATTCCCAATGAAATTCAATAAAATGAGCATGAACAAGCATCTCCA
The DNA here is from genome assembly GCF_001858045.2 of Oreochromis niloticus. Classification (NCBI taxonomy): domain Eukaryota; kingdom Metazoa; phylum Chordata; class Actinopteri; order Cichliformes; family Cichlidae; genus Oreochromis; species Oreochromis niloticus. The sequence goes on from NC_031966.2 coordinate 1,057,905, forward strand.
GTTCAGCTTTGGAGACAATAGTCCGAAGTTTGGCAATATTTCTAAGATGAAAGAAGCAGGAGCGGGTCACAGATTTAATATGACTACTTGACTACTGCTTGACTACTGACTAATATGACTACTGCAAGTAGTTTAGAGAAATAAGTGGCTTCACCATGTCATTAAACGTAGATAATAGTTCTTTTAAGTGTCGCTTATGAACTCAAGTTTTGTGGTTTTCCACAGGCGCTCAGTTTTGCAGAACATTCGCCTAAAGCTGCAGATAGCTTCTGTGAACCAGGGATTTAACAGTGCTGCCTTTCCTGATTTTAAGAGGAGCCACTTTATCTAGAATTTTTTTACACTGCGAGTTGAAGGAGGCCACATGCCGTTCTATATCATCAGTTTCAGGTAAATTGTTAATTGTTAAATTGTTAACAATTCCACAGAATTGTGGGAGAAGAGAAACCAGAGACTGAGCAAAGTCACAATACAATAATAAAGACATAAAAGAGTAATCCACTTCTGTCCTAATGCTAGGACAGAGAACCTACACAGAAAGAAGAGCAAACAGATTTGGGACGGGGATCACATCTTGTTCAAATAAACACAAGAGAAAACCAGAGGTGTGACCTGTTTCAGGGGAGGTGTGGGAGTCCTGAACGTGCTAATAGCTAATAGCTGGTGATAGGTTTGTAGCATAAACCTATTCGCTGGAATGTTCAAGACAATTCAACTACACAGCAAAGCAAGGCACGATTAGGCAAAGTTCTTTATGATTCTCGTATACGAGGAAGACCAACTGGACAAACGCCGTTCCTTCGCTTGACCCCAGTTGCTCTCGTCCGCTCCCCCATAACACTGATCTTTTATTGAGGTCACATGACGTATACATACAAACAAAGAGTACCTTGTCTGTGCATTGTGTGTGTGTGTGTATATGTGTGTGTATATGTGTGTGTGTGTGTGTGTGTGTGCGTGTGTGTGTGTGTATATGTCTGTATGTGTGTGTGTGTGTGTGGGGGGGGGGTCAGAATGTGACCCCATGAACGACTTCCCTAAACCTGCTGGTCTGGAAGTCCAGCAGTTCATCTAAACAAAAGGCACTTAGACTAAAACAGATATACGTGTGTTTGCTATACCATATATCAGAAGAGAAGATACAACCTTGCTCATGGTCCCAAGAGGTGTGTGATCTATGCCAGAACATTCTGGAGAGTGAAGCGAGATCGATCAACTGTAGACCAGACAACAAACGACGGAGGCCCAGAAAAGTACAATCAAACGATGAGTTTATTGACAACGGAGAACAACCGTCAGCATATGGCTTATTTGCTCTGACAAAAATACACTGAGTTCTGGTTTTATAGCATAGAGGATCACACCCCCACATACACGTCAATACAGGTCAAAAATACATTATGTCCAGTCATTGTTTACAGACAAGGGTACATCTTGTACATCTCTAATAACTATGAACAGACATATAACTTCTCTTTTTGATAACACCTTCCTTTTAAGGTAATAACTTCAAGCTTCAGGGCCTCTAAGGGCTAATAATGGACCCTCGTCCTCAATCACTAAGTAGACTGAATTGGCGCAGGTCTCAAATAAGAAGCAGAAGACACTTGGGCCTTCGCTCAGGCCTGCTACTAGATTTATGTGTATTGTAAGCATGCATGCAATTAACCTGCTATGTTCTCATTTTCCCTCAACATGTATCACCTGGACACTCTCACCAGTGAAGCTTAAAACCCTCTTGGATAGAACATCAACTCTAAACAAGCACAGTTATGCATTGTGTATAGAATGAACTCAACCTGTGAATAGAATGAATGTGATGACAAACATATTCAATGCAATATGAACCCTGTAAACAATATCACTGATAAAATAATACTGTAGAACATGTTATTAATGCATTTATCATAAGGCAGATTATATGGCAGCAATAAAAGAATCTCTAAATCCCAACAAGAGGAGTGAACGCACTCCCCTCTTCATGCTACACAGAGTTGTTACAGACCTCCTAGGATGAGACATTCTTTCAATGTATAAATGATTATATACTTCTAAGCATATATAAATATATATTTCTATATTTTATTCTATTTTATTTTACTGTATATAGTATTTTATTTTATTCTATTCTGTACAGTTGTGTACTGTATTTATTCTTATTTTTGCTTCATTACTTTTGCACTGTCCACTTCCTGCTGTGACAAAACAAATTTCCCACGTGTGGGACTACTAAAGGTTATCTTATCTTATCTTAATCCAACAATATAAATCTAACAGCTGGTAAAGAGGGAAGTAAATGGTTTGGTTTCATGTTAAGGGACACCTATTCTGCTCTTTACCAAACCCAACACTACTGAACTCTAACCGATTGTCCTACATCGAGCTTCAGTGGCCATTAATCTGTTCTCTGTTTTATCTCCGCCTCCCTTTGAGCCACTTTTCTTGTCACTGGCTCCGCCTCACATGACCATATCAAGCTTTTTCTCGTACACTTCAAGGACCAGTGTTAAATCCATGCAGATCAATATTACTTCTAATCACACATGTTCAGTTCCCATCTCTCAGCTCCTGTGTACTTATGAACATGCACATTCTGTGTGTACCACTTTGACTGTGAACCCAGTGAAACTGTATAAATCATGTTTATTGAAGCATGTTGATGCCCACTGTTTCAGCACTTCTTCTGCATACCTTTGGGCCTTTCTCCTTCACTTTCGTCTTATCTCTACCTCCTCTTCCACAGCGCTCCCAACCCATCATGAAAGCTCAATGTCAGCCAATTAGGAGACACGGTGACACCTCTCCGCCTCAAGCTGAAGAAACGAGGGCTTCTTGTTTCTTTGAAAGACGAGCCACAAAAGGCTCGCTCTCAAACCTACTGTAGCACAAAAAGGATCACGCTTCCATAATTGGATGTCTCGGCTGATGTTCAAAAGGCGTCCTCTTCTCCTCAGATTGGAAGCAATAAACAATAGAGCATGAATAAAACATTCATCACAATTATTCACGTCAGGGACACAAACAAATGGTTGCCTTTTGTAAATATTTCACCCACTGTGTCTTCCTGCGACGTTGCTTTGTGTGGTCCTGAGAGGGCTTGAAAAGAATCACGGGACGGGAGATGATCTTTTCCGAGCTCGGGCGTTTTGTTAAACATTAACGGGGCCAATACGGTGCGGAAGTGGCTTTAATCTTCTCTCCGCAGAGCCGCTATCTCCTTCACCCGCCTCCCTCTCCTCTCATCTTCACTCTCCATTCTCACCACTCACCTCTACACCTCTCCACCCCTCTCATCCTGATCCCCTCTCCCTCCTTTCATCTCTTTGCCCTATTCTGTCCTCTTTAAGCCCCCCTTCCCTTCCCTCGGATTGACGGATTGGGCTATCAACACTCTGTACTCTGCAGTATATCATCTTAGATCTGGGTTATTCAAATTAGGTTAAACTCTCATATTTTTTCTTCCTCCCCTCTCAGTGCTGGTTCCAGTTTAGACCCATTTGTCATTTTCCCCTTCCTCTGAGAGCGAGAAGGCAGAGCCAAAATGTCTTAATAGTGTTTAGATTGGATTTCAAATGAGGAAGGTGTAAGCATAATTACACTATATGAGCACTGAAGCTGGTCAAGTCTTTGGTGTTTGTCAGTAGCACAAAAGGAGCAGCAATAGTGTCACAGCCAGGATGTGTAACAGCAGGTGGACAGTGCTTCTACCTGACAGAGAACAGTGTCACATCTCTGCATCCTCGTATACATCAAATGCTGTTTAGATATGTGGAGTACTTTACCCTGCACTATTAAAGCTTTGCTTGCAACACACTGACTAAGAGCTCCAGCTGTGTTTCTGTGGGATTTGACACCATGTAGATTCTCACATGTGCAGTGTTTCCAGTGACGCAACAATCATCCATCGCACACTGGATGAGCACAACTAGGGTGTTAATGCTTTAACACCCAAGACTGGCAGTTCTTAGTTCATTCAACCTTTTCTCTTATTTCATCAGCAGCACATTCTCATTTACCTTTCTCTCCTCTCGCTCGATAGACCGGGTATTCTGATAGGCCGGTCTTCTCCCTCCTCGCAGCCCCCTAAAGCGCTGTTTCTTTTTCCATCATATCTCTTCTCTCTTCAAGCATCTGAATTTTGTGTTGCATATTTATTCCTGCAGAATTAGCATCACAAACACTCTTCCCAAGCTCTTTGTTATACTTTAGAGTAGGGAGAGAGAGGGAAAGTAGATTATGCTTTACATTTCTCCCAGGCACACTAAAAGCAGGCTTTCTAGGCTTCCTCGTGCTTTTGAGCAGAGCTCAGGGCTTATGGAGACATACTCCGTCGACTTAAAGTAAAGAAGACTTAAAATAATGTTGCTTCTCTGGCATTCCCACTCACCCCCCCTTTCCTTAGGTCTTATTTAGAATTTGTCATCCATCCCTCAACTTCTCCTGCCTCATACAGGCATACAAAAATGACTTGAGTAAAGCTTCAGCTTTTGCTTAACATCAGATTTAATGTGAAATGTGGAGGAGATTTAGTGTTTGGAAATGGAAATGGTATGTGCAGTCTTACTGACAAAAGTCCAATCACATTTAGCCACATGGATGTATAGTTGTTTATAATGCACACAGCCATTATAAGCCACTTACACGCATGTCTTAGGACTGTATGTTAGCACATGCAGTGAAGTCTACAATGCTCATCCCAAATGTACAAACAAAATGAATAATGTGGGTTAGCTTGGAATGATGAATGTCATTACAAGTGTTGGCAGGTAAATACAGTCCTGTTCTATGTCTTATATCAGTATTAAATACAGTGATAACACCCAGCCTATGGTGGAGTAGCTAGTTCTGTAGTGAAGCACCCGGCAACAAACAACAAGCTACTCTAGACCAGCATCTCCTGGTGTAAATGTCCCATAGGGAGGGGAGAGCAGTCCTGTGCAGGCGTTCTGCCATACGGATCACTCTCTGAAGAGCTTTTCGATCCTTGGCACAGCTGTTCCCATGCCACGATGCAATGTTCTGTGTGAGGATGCTCTCCACAGCACCTAAATAGAAAGTTCTGAGGATCACTGGAGAGACCCTGAACTTCCTCAGTAGTAGGAGGTGATACAGGCACTGCCTAGCCTTTTTGGTCTGGACCTGAATGTGGGCAGACCATGTCAGGTCTGAGGAGATGTGGAAATTGAGATACTTGAAGGACTGCACCCTCTCCACTGGAGCTCCATTGATGATAATGGGCTTGTAGTCTCTGTGCTGACTCCTTCTGAAGTCCACCACCAGCTCCTTGGTCTTGCAGATGTTCAGCTGGAGGTGGTTGTCCTAGCTGTATAAGCTGTATGGCACTGGCAGAGGAGATTTGCCAAAATTTTCATGGATGCATCCGACATATTCAACTCTGCTGCTCTCGACTACTAAATGGTAAATGGATTGATTCTTATATAGCGCTTTTCTACTCTCCCAGAGTACTCAAAGAGCTCTATACAACATGCCACATTCACCCAATCATACCCATTCTCACAAGCACTTTCTCTATACTTACTAACTACATTCACACACATTCATACTCTGATGGATGCATCAGAGAGCCACTTGGGGTTAGTATCTTGTCCAAGGATACTTGACCAAGGTTGTTTTCCTTCTCTCACCCCAACCAGTCGCAGCAGATGGCCGCCCCTCCCTGAGCCTGGTTCTGCCGGAGGTTTCTTCCTGTTAAAAGGGAGTTTTTCCTTCCCACTGTCGCCAAAGTGCTTGCTCACAGGGGGTCATATGATTGTTGGGTTTTTCTCTGTATGTATTATTGTGCAATCTACTGTACAATATAAAGCGCCTTGAGACGACTTCTGTTGTGATTTGGTGCTATATAAATAAAACTGAATTGAATTGACATGCAGACTGGAGGAGCCAGGGATCAAACCACCAACCTTCCGATAAGTAGGTGACCTGCTCTACCTCCTGAGCTACAGCCACCCCCAACTACTATGGTTCCGTTGGTTGCTCTTCACTAGTTTATCTATCTGTATCGAAAAGTCCCACAAGATCTTAGCTTGGTCGTTCTCGACCACCTGCTAGCATCTTGCATACTGCTGTTATATGCTGGATTGTCTCAGGGGCATCTTTACACAGCCTGCACCTGTGGTCTTGCCTGGTGTGATAGACCCCAGCCTCTATGGATCTCATGCTTAGAGCTTGTTCCTGTGCTGCCATGGTTAGTGCCTCTGTGCTGTCTTTCAGTCCAGCTTGGTCCAGCCACCGGTAGGACTTCTGCATGTCATCCACTCAAGGGCCTGTCCTTCCATGAGGTTCTTCTCCTTGCTCGTCTTTTTTTTGATGGTTCTGCTGCCTAAGGTATTCACTAAGGATGAGGCCATTTGTGGCCATCTACTCATGGATGTCTGTTGTCTCATCCTGGATAGTGGTTCTTACACTCACTAGTCCTTGGCCTCCATCCTTTTACTTAGCATATTTAACAGATTCCCAGGTACTTGTAGCTGTCCTCGATGTTCCCTTCTGCTAGTACAATCCTCTCTATTCTGACTACCTTCCCTCTCCTTGTTACCATCCGACTACACTTCTCCAGTTTGAATGACATTCTGATGCTGTATATCCTGGTGGTGTAGATCAGTGAATTAACGTCTTGTTCACACTTGGCATACAGCTTGATGTCATCCATGTACAGGAGGTGGCTGACAACTGCTCCACTCTGTAGTCATTATCCGTAACCTGTCTTGTCAATGATCTCACTGAGGGCCTATGCAGAACAGCAGTGGGGACAGAGCATCTCCTTAGGAAATCCTGCACTTGATGGTGACTTGTGCTATTGGTGTCTACTATTATGATCCACACCTTGATGTGATGCAGGCCAGGTGAAGGAAGTGTGAAATGAAGTCTACAGAGGACTCGTTCTTCTTCTTAGCATAGTGATGGAGATCACTCCTTGTTTCATGCCCAGAAACTCAAAGCACTTCGTGACTGTAGAAGTTAATGCTATTGGCCAGTAGTCATTTTGGCATGATATGAAACAAGGAAAGGAAGGAAGGAAGGAAAGCTCTGATAGCTGGCTAACTTCCCTCCTCACTGGCTTGATCTGCTGTAGTCTCCTTCTCCATGGAGGGTACTGCTCCTCATGGCCTTTCATCTTATACCCAAGTGTGTCTGTGATCAGCTGATTAGTTTCGGTGATGTAGGGATACTCTGTAATGCTGCATTCATATCTTCTAGTAGACCTTGTTAAGGTTCAATGTTGAGAGAGGAATCCATAAATAACCACAGATCCAGCCGGGTGGTGCAGTTAGACGGCATTTTAATGAATTACACATGTGTGAGTTCAACAACCCAATCAGTATTGAACTGTCTTTACCATATTCAGACAACGGTTTTATAGGGTTAAGATAGTACAGCCCCCTTTTCTGTTGCTAGGCAGATTTAATACAGCATACGTCAACTCAAAACCACAAATGTTCTGTCAACAACCTTTAACATAGTTTTAAAGAACATGGTCTTCGGGTCGGTGCTTCCCCTCAGCTCGTCTTCGCTGTCGCTTCCCTGTGGGAGATCTGGTGCACTTCCTCTAAGTACTTCGGCACAATTCTGCATTTGCAGCAAAAACACATCTTCACTTCTTACTTACCAAAATAGATCTATTATGGTGTGTATGTGTGTGTCTGCAGTGTATGCTATGTATGTGTCATGACCTCTCCTGCACTCCGGCTCACCTCACACCCCTCGTCCTAGCCAGACATAAGGCCTGTGCTCGTGCACAGCTGAACTATGTGTGACTTCTAAATGTCACACTCAAATGATGATACTCAAACCATGAAGGAAACTTACTCAAACTGAACATAAATGAAACTTAAGACTTACTCAAAAGGATATAAGTGATAAATGATACAAACTTAACTCTTAGCTCTAAAGAATATAAGGATATAAGGATATAACTCCAGGCATATGTCATGTAAGCAGGTGTGTTGCAATTCCTTTCAGAGCTCCTGTCCTCCTCACCGTGTATTGGCAGATCATAACGCCCGCCAAGAGTTTCTGACCTTCACTTGACCAGGAGCCACAGCTCTTTAATAAGCTCAAATGCAATCATGTATAAAAGATTAAAATCATTTTCATAACACAGGTTTTCCTTCTCAGATCTGCCAATATGTTTGCTCCTCCTAATATAGTCTAAAAGCAACCCCAAGCAAAACAATTTGAACTTTCCCCTATCAGTGATCCCTCTAACTAAGTGTGTGTGTGTGTCTCGTCTGTCTGTGGGTGCACAGAGTGTGCATCTGCTCTCTGAACAGTTTCACTTCTGCAAAAGCATGGCTTGCAGACGCATTTCCTGTCAGCCTGCAGTCAGCTTCTCACCCACTGAAGACTTCAGTATAAGAATACAAAAACACCCAAAAGCCCCAAAACTATAGACCCAACTCAACAATCTGAAGTGAAAATAAAATAATAAATCAAAATGACAAAACATAATACTTCCTCCTCCACAACCTTCAGATTGTACTTCATGTAGTCTTGGTAATCAGTCGCAGAGGGTCCAGGTTTGCAGCTTCGCCATGATCCTATCTCTCAGGTCTGCTGCTCTTGCACTCAACACATCCTCAGTTGCACTTGGGGCTTGGTGCCCAATCTCGTGTTGGGGTGATAATATCTCCCCTGTTGCGTGGCTCCTCCTTGCTGTAGCATTTGTATTGTACCTCATCGATCTACAGTTGTGATAGCAGTTGCTTCTTCGAATGTTGGAACACTGTGTCACAGTGAACAAGCAGGCTCAGCCGCAGGACTCTGTTGATGGTTGGGAATAAACAGTTTTTTTTACACAATCACCAGGTGCTATATACAGAGGATGTCAGGTTCCAGATGTGAACACTGCCCTATGCACCATCCCCAATACCAGCATCACTGAAATCAATATATGTCACTGCCACACGAATCCTAGAAGTACTTGGATATCAATCAAGTATACAAGTACAGCAAGTCCCCTTTGGAGAAGAAGGCTGAAAGTCAAAATCAGGGAAGGATGTTAGTTGGTTAATTGCGCAGCTGCAGAAGGGTGTCATGACTAACAGGTCCCGGATGAACAAAAGGTACGGCAAGGTGCAGATTCAAACTGTGGCTCTAGAAAGTACCAAATAAATACTCAGGACTCTTGCTACTAGACTGAAGATAATACAGTGGCTTGCAAAAGTATTCGGCCCCCTTGAACTTTTCCACATTTTGTCACATTACAGCCACAAACATGAATCAATTTTATTGGAATTCCAGGTGAAAGACCAATACAAAGTGGTGCACATGTGAGAAGTGGAACGGAAATCATACATGATTCCAAACATTTTTTACAAATAAATAACTGCAAAGTGGGGTGTGCGTAATTATTCAGCCCCCTGAGTCAATACTTTGTAGAACCACCTTTTGCTGCAATTCCAGCTGCCAGTCTTTTAGGGTATGTCTCTACCAGCTTTGCACATCTACAGACTGAAATTCTTGCCCATTCTTCTTTGCAAAACAGCTCCAGCTCAATCAGATTAGATGGACAGCGTTTGTGAACAGCAGTTTTCAGTTGTTTGTACTTCTGAGCATTTCTGTGAGAATCCTGAGCGATGGTCTTGTTTGTAAGCTGAAAGCCATTTGTAATTGAGAGATCTTGTTTGAGCTACAAGTGTTTGTAAATAGTTGTTGTAAACACTTCTTCTGATTTCTTATTCACTGTATCTATTGAGCACTGCAGCAGGTCAGTAGGAGTGGGAAGCCCTTTTTGTTTTTTGGATAGGAGCTTAAGTTAGAGAATTGTCTTTTGTTTTCTATTATTTTTTTTGATAGGGAAGAATAGGGAAAATTAGAAACCTTTTTGTTTGTTATTTTGGGCACTGCTCACATCCAAAGAAAATAAACTGCTGCTTAGCACCTTTAGTTGCTTTGTTGCTGGCTTTTCTGGGGAGTGGTTGGAGTGGGGAGATGCACCTGCACATTGGGTGCTGGTTACCCAATAGGCCGGGTCGTAACAAAGGGAACAATAACACAAGGGCAGATCCACCCAGAGCTGAAACTGAGCACTACTAGGAGAATGAGGACAACACCAACACAACACCGCCAAGTGGCTAATGGACATAAGAGCAGAAGATAGCAACCTGTCAGACAGCAAGAGCCAGTCATTGTTAGGGTGAAATTGTTAAATGTTGCCATTATTGTACTTAAATTTGTAAGTCTTGGTTCAAGCTGTATGATCAAAGACATTCTTCTGTTTCTTTTCCCCTTCTGGGGTTACAATGGATGTTTGTGTAAACTGTGTGTCACACAATAAAAGGCTGCAAGCGGGGGCTGGTTCTTTGGAGTCGTCTGAGACCAAGGGCAGAAGGGCTGCTCTGAGATGCTCCCCATGGGAAAACTGATCGATCGCTGTTCTGTCTTGTTTTCTTCACGGGAATAAGTCTGAACTAGCGGGTCTGCTATTGCACAGACCCAACAGTCATCATCACGAAGGCAAAAATCCAAAACTGAGTCTCAGGCATGAAGAGCTGGACATCACCAGGACATGATGTGATCCATGACCACTCGCTGAAGAAGCTAGCAACACTCCATGATCACTTGGCAAAAAAAAGTGGGGCCTGCCAACAGCAGGTAGTTATCCACACTGGTTAACAGAAGTCAGGAGAATTCTGATCGTGAAGGATCCCCACAAGGGTACAACACCATCTAACTACCAGCCGATTATCTGCCTCTTTCATAACATGGAGGAATAAATGAAAATGATTTAGTATTCAGCTGTTATTGGCATAATGTTCCAGAATGTTATAAACCCATTAGAAGCAAAGATGAACTTTTCTCATATTATAAGCATAGGAAAAGTGTTTCAAAATTATATTAATATACCATTAGGGCGACTGCTGCAAAAGAATTTAAAAATTCACTGTGTGTATATCATTCTCAGGGTTTGTACGCTTTTTTCAGGGTCAAATTCAAGCACTTTTTAAGCACTTTCAACGTCCCTTTTTAAGCTTTTCCAGCACCCCCCCCATGTTTCAATTTGCATCACCTGAGTTCAATTTATCTAAATTCAGACAAAATTTAAAATACAAGTAGAAAGTGATATTTTTGACTGTAAAAACCACAAGCATGTTTAACGAATCATTTTCATAACTTGCAATGCAAATAGAAATTGGACATTTAAAAAAAAAATGTGAACAAGTTTTGCAAACAACAAAGTTATATGTTACTATTTACCTAAAAATGCAGCCAAGGATCAGACGTTTTTTTATATAACCATTCAAAACTATTTACAGAACAATCAGGTGCTCTTTGTCAAATAAGAAGGCACACAAATTATTTATGCAACTCCAAAAAATAGTTAGTGTCCACTATAACAGATGAGAACAGCACAGGGATCAATCCTGCAGGTCTGACAGCAGATGTGTCACTCAGCGTTTACACTGCAACTTGCCTTTGGTGGCTTTTTTGCAGCAACTGTGACGTTCACTAGTAGAACTGACACACAAAACAAAATGACTACACTACACACTAACTACACAAGACAACACACTAACTTGAGACTCCAAACACGATAAACATCACAAATCTCTCACGTATCAAAACTCTCTCTCTCTTTTTCACTCACTCGCTCTCTCTTCCCAACAACCAAATACCACATGTTGCCGTATCATTTTTTTGATTGGTCGACATGGTACATTTTTCCACCAATAGGGAAGGAGTGTTTTTTCTTTTTTCACTCACAAGCAAAGCATGTTTGCTAGCGCTCTCCATAAAAAACGCTGTTTTTACCGTTTCTTCCTGTAGTAAACGCCACTGTTTTATTCAGAATATACCGCCAAAAACATCGGTTTTACGTGACCTATCAACACAATTTAAAAACTGGTATATAGTTTGAAGTCCGCACGTTCGACCCAAGTTGAAATGGAGACTCTGGGTCCGTCGACCACAGAGGGTTAATCAGAAAGCCTTAAGTTAGCTAGTTATGTATCGGGCTAATGTTTAAAGCTTTCACTTGAGTAAATTAACTCATATTACTGCTTAAGTAATGTTAGCTAAAACGTCTTGATGCATTCTCAATCATCCAGGAAAGTAAATCTCCAAAAGTTGAATCTGTTCATCTGGACGTAGCGTTTTGTGGGAGAAACGTTTCGTCACTCATCCAAGTGACTTCTTCAGTCTCAGCTGACTGCAGGTTTCCCCAAACCTTATAAACAGTACATTTGCATAATGACTGAAACCAGCCCACTGAGGGAACAATGGGCTGTGAGGTCAGTTCCTTAATCATAATTATGCAAATTCCATGACCATTGATCAACAATCACTGACCAAAACCCACTGATCAAAGTGGGTTTGATCAGTGGATGACTCTCATCATCCACTGGAGCACAAACTGGGTGTCATCAGGACGCTACAACACAGAGCGAACACCATCCCCACTGACACAGCGGCCAGGGAGGCAGAAGAACAGCACATCAAGAAGGCCCTGAGTAAATGTGGTTAGACCAGCTGGACTTTTGTCAAAGCTGGGAAGGCACCTAAAGAAAGCTCCAGCCGATCCAGGAGAGAAGGACAACCGCTGCCCAGGCGAAAACCTGTAGTGATCCCATATGTGTCAGGAGTATCGGAACAGTTGAGATGCATTTTTTCTAAACACCGGGTCTCTGTGGCTTTTAAACCCCAAAATACGCTGCGCCAAAAACTGGTCCACCCCAAGGATCAGGTCCCCCGACACAAACAGAGTAACATAGTGTACGCCAGGGGTCCCCAATCCCAGTCCACGAGGGCCGGTGTCCCTGCAGGTTTTAGATCTCACCCTGGGTCAACACACCTGAATCACATGATTACTTCATTACCAGGCCTCTGGAGAACTTCAAGAAATGTTGAGAAGGTAATTTATTCATTTAAATCAGCTGTGATGGATCAAGGACACATCGAAAACCTGCAGGGACACCGGCCCTCGTGGACTGGGATTGGGGACCCCTGGTGTACGCTGTTAAGTGCCAGGAGGATTGCCAGGATTTATACATCGGGGAAACCAAACAACCTCTAGCGAAGCGGATGGCACAACACAGAAGAGCAACCTCATCAGGCCAGGACTCTGCAGTTTATTTACACCTACAGGCCAGTGGACACTCTTTCAACGATGAGGATGTACACATCCTGGACAGGGAAGAACGCTGGTTTGAGCGCGGAGTCAAGGAGGCCATTTACATGAAAAGGGAAAGACCATCTCTGAATCGAGGAGGGGGCCGAAGGGTACATCTTTCGCCATCTTACAATGCTGTGATTGCAGCCATTCCCCAACTCTCTGTGAATGGTACTCATGGCCATTGATCAGTGTTCTTTGATCAGTGGGTTTTGGTCAGTGATTGTTGATCAATGGTCATGGAATTTGCATAATTATGATTAAGGAACTGACCTCACAGCCCATTGTTCCCTCAGTGGGCTGGTTTCAGTCATTATGCAAACGTACTGTTTATAAGGTTTGGGAAAACCTGCAGTCAGCTGAGACTGAAGAAGTCACTTGGATGAGTGACGAAACGTTTCTCCCACAAAACGCTACGTCCAGATGAACAGATTCAACTTTTGGAGAATGTTAGCTAAGTTCACAGCATATTCCGTAATAGCGCTGCCATACTGCATCATACTCAGTGCATTTCAATCATTTCTCCAGCGAGTTTGATAGCTAGCAAAATAATAATCAGAATTTTTTAAAAAAATAGCATGTGTAATGTACACATACTGGAAAATTATTTACTAGCACTCACCTATCATGCGACTGGAGAACGCAAACTCTGCCATTGTTGTTTTCCATCAAACACTCATTAAAACAGCAACCTACAGGTATGTTAGCGCACTCATCTCCGACTGTCCGAGGGAGGGGCGGGGTCACATATTGAAACAGACGCAAGGCAGCCCAGGCGGGGAAATTTTGCTTTTGCTTTTTGCGACTCATTTTATTTCACTATTTGATAAGAAAACAATTCAATCAGATAACTATTTATTGTGAATGAAATACAGTTACATTTTCAAGCACTTTTAAGCACCACATCTGAAATTCAAGCACTTTTCAAACCTTGAAAAGACGACATAGGATTTCAAGCACCCGTACGAACCCTGCATTGTAATTATTATGTGCTGACAGTATGCTTGAAATGCACCTGGAATGAGCTTTGTACTAAAAATCTGGATAAACCTTGACCTACAGTGAATGTGTGGGATTTCCACTTACTCCAAATGAAACATCACAGTACATAATACTTCAAATTTTTAGGTGAATTTGAGATGTATTAAAAAACAATTAAAAAAATAGAAAAAGTAAATAATAAGAACAACTTTATTTATCCCGAGGGAAATTCTTTTGTCATGTACATGCTCAAAGCAGCAGGAGAGACAGAGAAACAGATGAAATAGATATAAGATATGCAATATGTACAATAAGAATAGTGTACAGTAATATACAGTAGGATAGAGTTATCCGATACTATGTCTTGCACTATCAAAGTAATATATATAGCTATATCCTGGTGAATTAATAACTTAACTATCAGTGCAGGCGGTTCTAGAAAGTGACAAAGTATTGTGCAATAGAATAAAGGGAGTAGCAGCATATGATGGGGGGATGAAAACAAATATTCAATAAGTACTCTTGGGTAATATTGCACGGTCTGGGAGGGAACAGAATAACATAGGTAATAGTCTCAGGAGAATCACCTACAGAGTGAGGAAGAGTTATACAGTCTTATTACTTCCAGGCTGGACTACTGTAATTCTTTATTATCAGGATGTCCTAAAAACTCGCTGAAAAGCCTTCAGCTAATCCAAAATGCTGCAGCAAGAGTACTGACAGGGACTAGAAAGAGAGAGCATATTTCTCCTGTTTTGGCTTCCCTTCATTGGCTTCCTGTTAAATCCAGAATTGAATTCAAAATCCTGCTCCTCACATACAAGGTCTTAAATAATCAGGCCCCATCTTATCTTAATGACCTTGTAGTACCATATCACCCTATTAGAGCACTTCGCTCTTGCACTGCAGGCCTACTTGTTGTTCCTAGAGTATTTAAAAGTAGAATGGGAGGCAGAGCCTTCAGTTTTCAGGCCCCTCTTCTGTGGAACCAACTTCCAGTTTGGATTCGGGAGACAGACACTATCTCTACTTTCAAGATTAGGCTTAAAACTTTCCTTTTTGCTAAAGCATATAGTTAGGGCTGGACCAGGTGACCCTGAATCCTCCCTTAGTTATGCTGCAATAGACGTAGGCTGCCGGGGATTCCCATGATGCATTGAGTTTTTCCCTTCCAGTCACCTTTCTCACTCACTATGTGCTAATAGACCTCTCTGCATCGAATCATATCTGTTATTAATCTCTGTCTCTCTTCCACAGCATGTCTTTCATCCTGTTTTCCTTCTTTCACCCCAACCGGTCGCAGCAGATGGCCGCCCTCCCTGAGCCTGGTTCTGCCGGAGGTTTCTTCCTGTTAAAAGGGAGTTTTTCCTTCCCACTGTCGCCAAAGTGCTTGCTCATAGGGGGTCATATGATTGTTGGGTTTTTCTCTGTATTTATTATTGTGCTATCTACTGTACAATATAAAGCGCCTTGAGGCGACTTTTGTTGTGATTTGGCGCTATATAAATAAAATTGAATTGAATTGAATTGAATTATTGCCACTGGTAAATAAGAAAAACTGCACCTTAGACACTGAGGTTGTCATGGTCCCTGTGCCTGCTCAGCTGACTCAGTATGGCTGCAAGTGTTTTTGTTTATTAATAAACTGTGAACTTTTGAGCCCAGTCTGCCTACGAGTCCCTCCTGAGCCGTGACAGAAAAATCCAGCCAGCGCTATGGACTCGGCAGACCCAGCCCCTGCAGCGGCAGCCTCAATATCTCTGGAGGAGCTTTTGCACCGACATGAACAAATGTTAGTGCGGCTCAGTGGAGAGGTGGCATCGCTAACTCAGGCATTTGCCCAACGGATCCCACTGGCAGACAACCGCCCCCCCCGAGGTAACACACGCTCCTGTCGCCACAACGGCAGCTGCAGCTACTCCGGCTGCTAGCGCGGTAGCCTCAGTAGCCTCCGCTGTCTCTCTAGATAAACTCTTGACTACACCTGAGGCTTTTTCTGGGGAAACGGGGAGATGTGGCGGACTTTTGTTGCAGTGCTCCATGCAGTTCCAACTGTTGCCTAATGTATTTGCTAATGACGGGGTTAAGATCGCTTACTTTACCCAGTTACTGCGGGATCGAGCCTTGGCTTGGGCTCAGGCCCAGCTGCAGGCCTGCCCCGGAATGTCTTACGATGACTTCCTGTCTCGATTCAAGGCTGTGTTCGATAAAGGCTGCCGGCTATCGTTTGATTGATTTTAAACAAGGTAGGCGAAGCATGGCCGACTTGTCTGTTGATTTCTGGACTCTAGCTGCACAGACCAAGTCGGGGCTTGAAGCTCTGAGAACCACCTTGTTAAATAATATCCGTGAAGAGCTCAAGGATGAAATAATGATGTGCGAACTCCCCACCTCTCTTAATGCACTCATGTCCTTATGCATCCAGGTGGACGACCGCCTGCGGGCGCGCCAGAGCTCACGAAGGCAGCCATTTCAGGAGCCTCTGGCACCTAGGGAGGCCCGAGCTCTTGGAACGGAGGAGGAGCAGCCAACGCAGCTGGGGCGTTCGCGACTCTCGCCTGCGGAGCGACAACGCCGTTTTTCCGCGGGTGAGTGCCTTTATTGCGGCCGTAAAGGGCATTTCATCTCCGCCTGCCTGGCGCTGGCAAAGACTGGGGGACCCACCAGTAATTGAGAGGGTACTGGTGGGTGATCTGTCTTGCAAAAACCCTCTTCCCCGTCTCTTGTTGACTGCTAAATTCACCATCCAGACCACGTCTCATTCTCTTTCTGTATTAATTGACTCTGGTGCGGAACAGAATTTCATTGATGCTTCGCTAGTTGCTAAGTTTAGCATTGGCACTCGGGCGCTACCTCATCCTCTCCGTGTGTCGGCCCTGTCCGGTCAACGTTTTCCAGACATAACGCTCGTGACTTTACCTGTTAGACTAACCCTCTCCGGTAACCATGTTGAGAACATTAGCTTCTGTGTGTTTAAGGCACCGGTGACCCCGCTCGTGCTAGGCTACCCATGGCTTACACAACAGAACCCACACATTGATTGGAAGAAGGAGCAAATTATGGGATGGAGCACGGACTGTCATATCAACTGCCTTCGGGCTCCCACTCCATCTGTCCCCTCATCCCTCTCTGGGAGGCCTTCAAAAGCACCAGATTTGTTGTCAGTTCCCCACGTCTACCATGACCTTGCAGCAGTATTCAGTAAGGATGAAGCATGCTCACTTCCGGCCCTACGACTGCACCATCGACCTTCTCCCTGGGGCCCCACTGCCCTCTGGTCGACTCAACATCACCGACTCTTTGGCGGCTGGCATCATCCGTCCATCATCTTCTCCAGTGGGGGCAGGCTTCTTTTTTGTTGACAAGAAAGACAAGACGCTCCGTATTGATTACCGCGGCCTCAACAAGATCACTGTAAAAAACAAGTACCCTCTTCCCCTCCTGAATTCCGCTTTCGAACTGCTCCAGGGAGCCACTGTGTTTAGCAAACTAGACCTTCGAAACGCTTACCATCTAGTGAGAATTCGAGAAGGGGATGAGTGGAAGACCGCATTCAACACACACATTGGACACTTCGAATACCTCGTCATGCCCTTCGGATTAACCAATGCTCCTGCTGTTTTTCAAGCCCTAGTAAATGATGTGTTGAGAGATTTCATTAACCGGTGTGCATTTGTGTACCTTGATGACATTCTCATTTTTTCTAAGTCCCAGGCTGAGCACGAGAATCATGTGAGGCAGATCCTGCAGCGCCTCCTGGAGAACAGACTGTTTGTGAAGAGTGAGAAATGCGAATTTCATGTTGAGATGGTGGCTTTCTTAGGTTACATCATCTCTCATGGGGATTTAAAACCTGACCCGGAAAAGGTCCGAGCCGTGGTGGACTGGCCTCAATCTCCTAACCGTCAGGAACTCCAGCGGTTTCTAGGATTTGCCAACTTTTATCGACGCTTCATCAAAGACTACAGTAAGATCGCTTCACCACTCACCAAACTAACCTCTCCAAAGGTTCCTTTTCAGTGGGATCCGCCCGCTCAGGAGGCTTTTTCCCTGCTAAAAGAGTAGTTCGCCACAGCTCCCATCCTCTGTCAGCCTAACCTCAAATAACAGTTCTTGGTGGAAGTGGACGCATCGGACACTGGGGTGGGAGCAGTACTATCTCAGTGATTTGAAGGTAAACTTCACCCGTGTGCTTTCTTTTCTCATCGTCTCTCGTCCGCAGAACAAAATTATGGCATTGGAGACAGGGAGTTGCTAGCAGTGAAACTGGCCCTAGAGGAATGGAGGCACTGGCTAGAAGGTGCAGAACATCCTTTCATCGCGTGGACCGACCATAAAAACCTGGAGTACATCCGATCCGCCAAACGCCTAAATTCCCAGCAAGCCAGGTGGGCCCTCTTCTTCACTAGATTCAATTTCTCTATTACCTACAGACCAGGGTCCCGCAACGTGAAACCCGACGCGATCTCCCGCCATTTTACTAGCACTGAGGGATGCTCCGATCCTGGCGATTCTTCAACCTGTGTTGTTGGAGCGTTCACATGGGAAATCGAAACCCTCATTCGGGAAGCCCAGGACACTGAGCCTGATCCGGGCACGCCCCCCCCTGGTCGTTTGTTCGTTCCTGCTTCCGTCCAAGCTCAGGTTCCTCAATGGGGCCACACCGCCCGGTTCACCTGCCATCCCGGGGTCCACGGCACCATCACCTTTCTCCGGCGTTACTTTTGGTGGCCCTCGTTGGACAAGGATGCCAGGGAATATGTCATGGCCTGTGCCACGTGCGCCCGGAACAAACGTTCCAACCGACCGCCATCTGGACTCCTTCAACTGCTCCCCACGCCTGGGCAGCCGTGGTCCCACATAGCTCTGGACTTTGTTACGGGGCTTCCACTGTCTTCAGGTAACACCACAATCCTAACTATTGTTGATCGTTTCTCCAAGGCAGCTCATTTTGTCGCCCTCCCGAAGCTCCCTACGGCCTTGGAGACTGCCCAGTTACTTACCACCCAGGTTTTCAGACTCCACGGCATTCCAGCGGATATCGTCTCGGATAGAGGACCCCAATTCACCTCCGGGTTTGGAAGGAGTTCTGCACACAGATTGGCACCAAGGTTAGTCTGTCCTCTGGCTTTCATCCTCAGAGTAACGGACAGACAGAGCGGACCAACCAGGAGCTTGAAGTGGCACTCCGTTGCATCGTCTCCTACAACCAGACCACTTGGAGTGAGCAACTCCCCTGGATTGAATACACCCATAATAGCGTGACCTCATCTGCCACTGGACTGTCTCCATTCGAAGCCTCGGTGGGCTACCAACCACCTCTGTTCCCCACCGTGGAGGGTGAGCATACCATCGCTTCAGTACAACATAATTTTTGCAGGTGCAGGCGGGCCTGGCGTGCGACTCAAGCTGCTTTGCTGCGGACAGCGGAACGTAACAAGTCTCTTGCTGACCGCCACTGGGTGCCCGCCCCAGAATTCGCTGCTGGACAAAAGGTATGGCTCTCCTCTCGCTTCGTACCCATTCGTGCAGAATCTAAGAAACTTACTCCTGCATTCATTGGTCCATTTGAAATTGAAGCCTTGGTCAACCCAGTGTCTGTCCATCTAAAGCTGCCCCGCAACAGGCGCATCCATAATGTTTTCCATGTCTCCCAGGTTAAACCCGTGCTCTCCAGCCCGTTGTGCCCTCCTTCCAGGCCCCCTCTGCCCGCCCGGCTCGTGGATGGGCAGGAAGTGTTTAACATCACTCGCATTATGGACTCTCGACCGTGGGGGAGGAGTGTCCAGTACCTGGTGGACTGGGAGGGCTACGGGCCAGAGGAACGTTCCTGGGTGCCCTGGTCAGCTGTTCTGGCTACAGGTCTGCTCCATGAGTTCCACCGTCGACATCCAGCTAAGCCAGGTGGGTCGCCGAGAGGCTCCCGTTGAGGGGGGGGTACTGTCATGGTCCCTGTGCCTGCTCAGCTGACTTGGTATGGCTACAAGTGTTTTTGTTTATTTTTGCTCCCCTCGCTCCCCTCCCGCACCCTGCGCTCTACCGGGGCGGAGTCATGGTGACTCCTGCCTCTGGGTCCCGCACCTGCGAACGATCATCTAATCAATGCTCTCACTACTTAAGGCGGCCGCTGGGAATGCTTCGTCGCTGGATTATTGCGTAAACACTCGTCAGTGTCATCACTAGTCTCATGCGTCCTTCTGAGCTTCCTTCGTGCCGTGACTTAACCTGCTCTCTTCTCCCTGTGTCATACTCCACCTGCCAGCTTGAGGATCGCCGCTACTGTGAGCGTAAGGCCTGTGTGAAAGAGCTAAGCCAGAGCGCTTGGAGGAGGATTGCTGTAAATAGCCCGCTTGTGTTTCCCTCCCTGTGCCTGTGTTCCCCTGGAGACCCCTACCTGCTACCTTCACTTGTATATAGTTGCACTTGGTGTTTTGTGTATTAATAAACTGTGAAGTTTCGAGCCCAGTCTGCCTACGAGTCCTACGAGCTCCCCCTGAGCCGTGACAGAGGTGCAGTAAAATACAGTGCAGTACTGACAGCTTTCACTTCATGTCATGGCCAAGACTGTGAATACTTATGTGCATGAGTAAGTTTTAACTCCCTCTGCCATTATACTCAGAACTGAGCTCAGGTGCTTCAACTGGTAATCTGTCAGATGTTTCGACAACTTGATTGGAGTAATTTCCAACCACTTTTAATTTCAGTTGGTTGGACCTGGAAAGGCAAACACCTGCTTATGTAACGTCCCATAGTAGACAATGCACGTCAGAGCACAAACTTCATTTCAGTTCAGTTTTATTTATATTGCGCCAAATCACAACAACAGTTACTTCAAGTAGCTTTATATTGTAAGGTGAAGATCCTAGAATAATACAAAGAAAACTATCATATGACCCCCCAATGAGCAAGTGCTTTGGCGACAGTGGGAAAAAAAAAACTCCCTTTTAACAAGAAAAAACCCAGCAGAACCAGGGAGGGGCAGCCATCTGCTGCCACTGGTTGTGGGTAAGGGGGATAGACAGACAGGACAAAGACACACATCTGGTTAGATACTGTCGCGAAATCAATCAATGCAGAGCAGTGAAACAAACCACAGAGGCCCCAGAAGAGTGCAATCAAACGATTAGTTTATTAACACAGGAGAAGAAATATCAGCATATGTCTTCTGACAAAAATACACTGGATCATGATTTTATGGCATCGGGGTTTACGCCCCCTCGTGCGTCAATTACAGATTAAAATACATCGATTACAATCAATGATACATCTTAAAAGTCTAAAAACAAACATAGTACTTCTCATTTCTATAACACCTTCCATACAAGGCAATAAATTTCAAGCTTCAGGGTCTCTAAGGGCTAATTATTGACTCTGGTCATCAGTCACCAAGTAGACTAAAATGCAACAGGTTACAACAAGAAGCTGAATGAGTTAGGGCCTCAGGCCTGTCACCTTTCTAGATTATACGTGTATTGTATGTGTATGTGTTTTGTAAGAGTGTATGCAGTTATCCCTCTATGTTCTTGGTCACCCACACCATGGATTGTGAAATCATAACGCCTCACAAAGTTCAAGATCTTCAATAGACCTCACATCAACTCTAAGCACAAATATGCAATGTGTATGAAATGATCATAACTGCACCTGTAATAGAAAAGGTTAATATGATGACAAACATCTTTAATACAATATCAGTCCTGTAAGAAATATTATTAATAGAATAATGCTGTAAAGAATGTTATTAATGCAATTAGCATAATGCAGGTTATAAGACAGCAATAAGAGAATTTCTGGATCTCCACAATACCATGTTTGTAAGATCTAAATAAACAAACCAAGCCATGGAGTTGTCTGCAGACCCTTTGAGATAGGATTATATTATTATTACGGCACAGATCTGTGGAAGGGTAGAGAATAATTTCTCAATTATTAATTTCTCAGGTTCCAATGAGCACCGTGGCCTCCATCATTTGTAAATAGAAGAAATTTGGAACCACCAAGATTTTTCCTAGAGTAGGCTGCCTGGCCAGTCTGAAAAAATGCACTGTAAAAATGATAACTAGTAATTGTTGATTTGAGTAAAGTTTTCAAATTAAACTGACTTAGAAATAAAACTTTCCATTTACAACCTAAAATAGCTTGTCTGCCCAACAAATTTCTTCCATTGTTGTCCTAACTAAGATTTTCTAGCGAGCATAACAAAGATTATCAACTTTTGAGTGGATTTTTTGAGTTGAGTTGGGAACCAGTGGGAAACCCCGTAGGTGACTGGCACATGTGGTCTGAATAAGTTTGAACTAGACCAAACTAGCCTGAGCAGACTGTGTGATAGTGGTTTGTCGATGTGTTGTGAACTGAAAACCTGCTAAGAAAATTTGAACAAACGTGGCCAAAGTTGGATGAAAACTAAAATTTTTCGACCATTACGGATTTTACCTGGTCTGAAGTTGGAGTGTATTATTTGACCATTTTTTGGACAGGTGCGGGAGCTGCCGGCCATTTGCACTAGCAGGTAAGCTAATGACATCTGTTATTAGGATTTTCTACAAGCGCTAGGCTGCATTCTCCTGAGGACCCAGGAGGGTGAAATGAGTAAAGCACTGAAAAAAAGCCAAACAATAACATATTTAAGTCATCTAAGGGACTTATATATCATGTTTAAGCTAGCGAAGGACCGCGCGGGGGGTTGAAAATGATATGCCAGGAATTCGCTGTTCTTGCTGCTCTAGCGAGCCTTGAATCCCCAGCTAGCTATCGAAGCTGGTGGTAACAGACGTCTCCGAAAACGTAGAAGCATTTTTGCAGAAATGTGTTGTCTTAATAAACTGAGCAGATATTTGACATTTACACAGCTACATTCTCGCCTGAAAATATCTTAAAAGTTTACTTTGTGACCCAGAAAGAGTAATAAGAGTAAAATTAAAACTAAGTGGCTGCCGCCATTGTTTGAAACTAGAATCGGCTGGGCCGCGCTATGAATTCTGGCATAGGGTGGGCCACGAAGGATACACCTGACCCATCCTTCAAAGCTGTGGAAAGTATTGTATTGTTTTGAGAGCCTTTTTGTTGGTGGAGTATTGATTTTATGTACAATTCCATGGGTAGACGCGATCTGTATGGTCAGACTTTGCAAATGCACAGTAAGGATCGGGGAGTCCGATCCGTAACTTTTTTTTCTCGTTTTTTTCTACATAATATTGAAATGTTTCATTATTGCAAACATTTTCTCTCAGGCGGAGAGAGGTCGTGGAGTGTCAGCCTATGGTATCTGAGGTCCAGGAGAGATGACCTGCGCTGTTTTCCTCTGAGGAGGTAAGACTGTCCTAATTTATTTATAATTTAATTATTATTCAAATTGGCCATTATTTATACTTATATTGAAGTAGTACGGTATTTGCTGGGGTAATGCATTGGCCAACTTTATTATCTTGTGCTACCACTCCAGTCAAGGCCCTCTCCAGTGTTATATTGAAATCCTTACCCTGAACATTTCTGCCAGTACAAGAAAAGAGTCCCCATGCTAAATCGGAATTGTGAAACAGAAAAGCAATCTCATAATTTTGACTTAGCATGTATTTTTTTTGTGTCTGTGTGTGCTAGAAATAGGACTTCTATAGACTGAGATGGTTAGGGAAAGAATACTAAGACAGGTCACAGAATCTGATTGGTCACAGATTTTGGTGCAACTTAGAACATAATATGTATTTTCATATTGATACTGGGTTTTGTGGGGGGTGTTTCTATTCCTGTGCAAAAGACGTATTCATGAGAGATTTTTGAAGTAGGTTTTGCTGTTGATAACACAGTCAGGCATATAACATGGTGCAGACTGTCCAAGACAGCTACCCAGGAATTTTCTGTGCTGAATAAATGACAATATTTTGGTGAATGTATTGTTTAGATATCTGAAAAATTTCATCGGATCACAAGCAAAGACCTCCTGGGGACCTTCAATGCATCCCTTGACAAATTTGGGCCTGGCCTGCTGAAACTGTACTGGTCTAAGAAGGGAGTTCTTTGTGAGGAGATGGAAGACCTCCTGGATAAACTTGATGAACAGGTGAGTGAAGTGCTCCTTTATCTGACATTTTTAGAAGAGAGTATACTTTTCTCTTAACAGAAACTGAAAAAGATGTTGGCTTCAAACAAAACACATCAGTGGACATGTCAGTAAAAATGAATGTCATGAGTCATTGCTTTGTTCTTATTTGGCAGTATTTTATTTAATTTGTAAAAAGAAAGTAAAATTGTTAACATGGTGTTGTTGTTGTTTTTTAAGGGGGGGGGGTTGTATGTTTTGCGTGTTGCTGGGTCTGACCTGTGCTTTACTTTCATTACTATGAGATTGATTTTGCATTGTGTATAGTACACCATGTTACTTCACTAATTGAAATTCTTGTTTTCCACTGAACACTCTTTAGACATCCAACACTGTGTCCAACTTGCACTGAGAGGCCTGCCCATTTTCCTCAAGGGAAGATGCAACAGGTTTTCCTGAAGTGCTTAGTAAGTACAAAAAAGTAATGCAAGTAAAACTAATTGCTATGAGATGTTTTTAAAGGATGAGTTTATCCAAAATGGAAATGTACACTTTCTCAGTGCAGTCCAGATAATTTTATAGTGGGGATTGCAGTTGTCATAACTCTCACTCCTTTTTTTCTGCTGAGCAGCAGCTGGGCATTGTTAGTGGTTGTTCCATAGCAGAAAATATTTTTGTATAAAACTCACAAGGTGGCATTAATTAAAGGAAAATAAGCTTTTTCTTCTTAAAACCTCCATGAGTCAAACGACCAGCATGGTATAGAGGTTAAAGTTAAAATCTTTAGAAATTTCTTTTGTCTTTAGTTTTTCTTAGCTTTCAATAATTCATATTTTACTTTTCTTCAGGACACTGACATTTTGGAACCAGTGTTGAACGGTGCATCAGTTGCCATCCTCACCATCCTACAAGATGATGATGCCGATATGTCTGTGCGAGAACATGCAGTTGTGTTGGAAGGGGACATCGTGCTACAGAACATTCCAGATCTCTCTACTGCCCTGGCATACCTCTTTGGCCTTCTGTATGCCCTCAACATTGATCATCCAAAGCAGATGAGTTTTACCTTTGAAGCAATTCAGGACATCTTATTTTGACCTGGTCGGACAATATGAAGGCGAAGTGGATAAATCATTATTCGAAATGTAAATTTTAGTCAGATGAATCTGTATTGTTGACAATATATGGTGAAAATTTGTCTTGTAGTATTGTAAAAAACTTGTTATAGTGTTAGTTTCCTCCTCATTGATGGTAACATTTCTAATAACTTTTAACTTCCATAGTTCATCATAGTAAGCCTGTGTAAAATGTCAATGTCTGGGTACATAGGCAATCGTTTGTAGCACTACCCTATTTAATGTGCAATAGTAATGTTCAGCTTTTAGAAGACGGTCAGGGTGTGTGTGTGTGAATTATTAAGTTGCTGGACACTTTTCTTTTTTGGTTCTGGACTCTGGAATTTTAACGTCTCTGCTGGGGTGCTCAAAGCACCCAAAAGAAACTGGCAACACGTTTTTGTTTGTTTGTTATTTCTTTTCTTTCTTTCTTTTTGTTTTTTTTTAACAGAAATTCACCCTACTACCCATGACATTCTGAAATGTACTGAAAAGACTGTTGAACAAAATAAATAAGCTTTTAGATAATACTGAATTGTGCTTTGTTTTATTCTATATCATTTATTAAGTGTTTTTTCAAGTATAATAATGGCATACATTTTCTTTTGTTTATATAGGTAAATTTTCAACTACTGGAGTAAGAATTGTATGATTACTCAACAAGAATATCTGTGTTTGGTGAAGGCAAAAATACATGGCATTGAAATCAGAATTTCTTTGTTAGACTTACAGGATTATCCTAATTAGGTGAACAAGAAGATCCAAGTTGGCAGAACTTGTAAATCTTAGTTAAGTCAACAACAGTTGGCAAAAGTTGAGAAAACTCAAAAATCTCTTGCATCATGTTGCCTTGAAATTTTACGTTTTCTCAACATTTTCTTTTTTACAGTGTGGGTAGGAAGGCCTCTGGGTTCTTGGTCACCCTCCTGTCTGAGTTCCAGCCTTGCTCTGTGTAGAGACAGAAGGAGGACAGTCATTTCTGCAGTGCTCCCCAAATGGTTATTTAAGAGTAGCCTTAGTACAACTCTGTCAATGTCTTTGAATGAGCTAGCTAGAGCCTAGACTTAACCTGGCTGAGCATCTCAGCAGAGATCTGAAAAAGGCTATGCACTGGTGCTTTCCATCCAACCCGATGGAGCTTAAGAGGTTCTACAAAGAAAAATGGGACAAACTGTCCCAAATAGGTGTGCCAAAGCTCTAGCATCATACTAACAAAGACTTAAGGCTGTAATTGGTGCCAAAGGTGCTTCCACAACAGTTTGAACAGAGACTGTGAACAATGGTGTACATACTACATTTTTTAAAAATACATTTGCAAGAATTTCAAGCTTTTGTCAAGTGTTTTTCACTTTGTCATTATGGGGTTTTGTGTGCAGAATTTTGAGGTGGAAAATGAATACAATTCATTCTGGGATAAGGCTATAATAGGACAAAATGTGGAACGAGCAAAACGCTGTGAATACTTATGGAAAAAAGTATTCCAAAGACATTTGATGGGGAAAAACTCAAACACTCTTCCTGAGTTACAGTCTTCCTGTACGTCTTTATCCAAACTTAAAAATGAGGAGTGCCTACACTAAAACCCAGGTCTTACTAAGGAAAGTGACTGGATTTATACTACCTACAAAAAAATGTAATGTGCCAAATCCATCTTTGCTGGTGCCCTACTGGTTGGCGTGTATGCCGTTTTAAACTGGTTATTTAAAAAAAATACTTGTATGTATACTATTCAAAACATTGTCTGCAATTTGTTCTGTGATGAAGACTAGAAGTTAAGGTGCATCAACCAAGCAATAGCTGTCTTTCTATCACAAGTGTTGGTGCTTTCACCTCTTCGGACTGTACAAAAGGTTCCCACAGCTCTGGCTTTAAGCCTGTTGGCCACAAAGACAAGAATAGAATAGAATAGAATTCAACTTTATTGTCACTGCACGTGTGACAGGTGCAAGGCAACGAAATGCAGTTTGCATCCATCCAGAAAGTGCTTTAGCAATAATATAGATATATTACAGAATATAGATCTATTATAGGTATGTTACAATGTACACAGTACACACAACCAAAGTAGGCTTGAAAAAAACAACCTGAATGACAAATGATGAAGAAAAATGAATGTATCATAAAAGCATTATTGATATTTAAGAGCCAACACATTCTGACCACCTGGCTGTTGGTCTGACAGATTTCATCAAAACATCATTTGGACATTTGAAGCCAGAGTTGGAGCCATTGTCACGGCCTCATAGATTCAGATTTAAAGTTTAAAAGTAAAAATTAAAATAACGAAAAATATTGACAAAAATACTGCACTTGCAGAAACAGTCATCAACTGCAAGCGGTAATTATCTGTTATCTGACTTCAAGCAGTCATCCAAGTATTATTTCGACTCTCAGGACTGTGATTGATGACTGTAAACAGTTAAACAGTTAATGCAGAACATGTGTTAAACCTTTTGAATACAAGTGAAAGTTAGATTTATACTGTGGTGTACAGAAGCAATGCTAATTGATGCCTCTACATTCTGGTGTCATAAATGCATTCAGTATTTAAAGTGAGAGCCGCGGTGCAATGATGAGCACAGGTGACACAAGTCTCAGTAGTTAGTCATGTTTTAGAAGGTGCAGTGCTGGTAGTTTGTGTACTGTGAGGCCTGTTCTACAGAAGCCTGTCCCCAGCTCTGATGAAAACTGCAGGGGGAAAGCTTGCAGCCAATCCAGGCTAAATGCTCATGACAGCGCAGAAGCCCATGGGTCAATGAGATCTGTCCCTAAACTCACACAGGCAGGCACGTGCCCTCACGTCTACACACCCATGCACAGCTAAGCTGCCTTGGGTGTCCCTCTATGTCAAATCTGAAATTCTCCTTCCTCCGACTAACACTTAATTGATGTGCCCCGGGCAAACTCTCATCCTTCCATACCTTTATCCAGTGTGACTCAGTGACCCTCTCCTCAGACCCTAACCCTCCTGTCTTTTTCAGTTAAACACTGTGCAGCACTAGCAGCTAGGTCACATTCTCACTTTCTCTTCCACTCTAGTTCACTCTATTCAGGTAAGTGGAAGGCACGACTGACACGATGAGTCAATCTGAAATCCAGTAATAGTAATATCATGCAGTTGAAGGCAATAATTATTCAAATATTTTGGTTTAGCTTAGTTTACTATGGAAATACAAATAATATGTACGTCATGATATTAAACTCAACAGTTAACTCAAGTGATTTTATTTATTGAAGTAGCTCGTAATGAAATTTACAATATGACATGCTGTGCTTTAAAATATCTGCAAAGATGAGCAGAATTTGCATGATTCATTCACAAAGATGATGAAAATGACATAACACTTCACCAAGTATTTTGATTAAGATATTCTTTTGTAAGAAACAGACTTAACATGATTATATTAAAGTATAGTACATGAGTCATAACCAACACTAAGTAAGAATAAAGGTGAGAGAAATGACTTCCTAACACCGAACAGAACTACTGTTGAGGTCTTTTACAAAAGAAGAGTTCTGGTTTTCTTGCAGCAGACTCTTTGATATGTTAACCTTGTTGCTCACTTATGCACCGTGGCCTACTGAGCATTATAAACCTCCAACATGGAGGTTGGGACACATGGAGGGATTGTTAGAATGGTCTGCCAATGCAGATATTAATTTTAGTGATTCCATTAAACACTGATCGTCATTTCAAATGGAACCTGTAGCCATTTTAATAAAAAACAAAGTCAAGAAAACAAAGTGTCCTGGTACAGTATGTAAATGACGCTCTATACACTGTGTGAGCTTTTTAAACATGAACATGAATCACTTTGCATTTCATTTCATTTCCATCTCACAGAGTGTGTACATGCTGCTCACCAGTAGAAGCAACCTCAGTATCTCCTGCAGTGTTTGTTTTTCAGTAGTACCTGTCTGTATTTTCAGTATTTGCTTATGTATTTGCCTTGAAAATAATGAATATTCATTCTTTTTTTAGCAGCACATGCAAAAGTTACGGAAAGCAGCTGCGAGCTTGGCCATGAGCACAAATGAGCTGCTTTTGTACAAATGTAAAGTGAAACAAACATTTGATGGAAAAAGATTCTTCAATAAAAAAATACTAAACATAACATGAAAAAAATAATGATTTTACATTTTGATGAAACTGTAATGTAGACAAACATTTCTGTCTACATGTGTGGTCTGTCTGTAAATGTAAGGTTTCTGCTCACACACACTATAAAGCTCTTGATTATACCTGCATCACGGCTGCTCTGTTAACAAATCAGAACTTGTAGGCATAACACTATTAACTGTGGCATTTCTCGATGTCACTGTATTGCTGCATGCTCACTGTGAGTACTAAACAAACAAAGGCGTCTTCTTGTCTCTGTGTCTGTGCAAACATGGAGATGGAGAATTAATGTAGCATACAGCCTCACAGCCAGACAAGAACCAAACACAAAACTATTTCCTTTTACTGTGTAAACTATGTTACACTGAAAAGGCCAAATTACAAACATCACTTGGATGCAAATAAAAACTTGCAAAACACAATGAAAATGTAGTAAGTGGGAAGGCTCAGGGAGGGGCAGCCATCTGCTGCAACTGTCAACACTCAACAGAAGCTAGAAAGCTTCACCCTGGACAAAGGATGTTTCTGGTCCAAGCATGAAGGCGGTGTGCCAAAGATTCCCACCCATCTGAGTGTTATTCTAAGTGCTCTACTTACCAGATGATTTCTATTCTCTCTGATGCTTGTGATGTACCAGCTGCCTCACAGCGAGTACTGTGGTTTTTAGAAATCCTTAGTATCTCTACTTTAGAAGCAGTTACATCAAGTGCAAGAATCAGACTCAGTGTCATTTGGATTACTCCAAATTCCCTTTATACCACAACTTATTCAAAGTCCTTTCACAAAGTGTCCTTTGATTAAAAGTGTATGTGTGGCATTCAAAAAGAGTGTGCAAAACTTTTCCTCTGCACGGTACTGAAGAGGCAGCTAAACTAATGGTGACGCTCTTCGTTTCTCAGTTGAACTGCACTCCAACCTGAGATCCAGTCAGCATCCACCAACACCCAACTAGGTCTTAAGGAGAGCTGCTCTGTGCTCGTCTAACTACAGTCCCCTCTACATGTATTTATCACTCAGAGCTGGCTGCTTATCTTACAGCAGCCTTCATATCATAATTTATGTAATCAGTGCTGCTAGGCAACCAAGCACTCCTCAGTTGTTGTTGTTTATTTCTGTGGGGTCTTAATAACATCCTCACTTGTGCGGTAAGTAATCTTCTTTGTTTTTCCTCTTTTTATTCCACACAACCCAAAGTTCACTCTATAACAGATAAAGCCATTTTAGAAAAGGTCACAACTGGGTTTATTCCATTTTTGATCCCCATCGATTACAACACCAACAGGCATCAATATAACCTGAGATCATATTAATATTATGATCTCAATATGCTTCGATCACTACAGGCTTTAGAAGATGGCAGTCACCTTCATATGATGGAATTTTCTCAGTTATTTAAACTGCAGGAATGTCTTAAAGACTCAGACGATGTCTAACTTTTAAATTCAGATCAAACTGAGGTTATTGTATTTGTCCCTAAAAATGTTAGAAACATGGTGTCTGATCAGATACTTCAAATTTAACCAAAGTAATGCTGTGTAGACTGACTGGACTGGGCTGGGGTTTTGTTTTTCTTCCTGTCTTTTAACTACAGGGTGGGCCATTTATATGGATACACCGTAATAACATGGGAATGGTTGGTGATATTAAAGTCCTGTTTGTGGCACATTAGTGTATGTGAGGGGGCAAACTCCTCAAGATGGGTGGTGACCATGGTGGCCATTTAGAAGTCGGCCATCTTGGATACAACTTTCGTTTTTTCGGTGGTACGGTGGTTAGCAATGTTACCGCACAGCAAGAAGATCCTGAGTTCAATTCCACCATCAGGCCGGAGTCTTTCTGTGTGGAGTTTGGATGGGTGGATTAATAAAACCCTCTCCCTGTTATTATGCTATTCTTAGGCCTATTATACTCTCAGGCACACTTTTTAGGATCTATTTTGGAAATACTTGTAACCTAATTCATAGTTTCTCCTCACTTTACATCCTCACACCTGGAAGTCCTCCTCAGCTTCAATCAGATCAGATTTCTCCACAATCCTGTGCACCACAAAAAGCTCTAGCTGCTCTACATACCCTTGGACTCACTGTCCTGGTTGGAGATCACTGGTTTCAGTCCTCTGCCTGCCTGCCAGCTCTCTGCCTGTGGAACCTCATTGGCTAACCCAGGGGTCTGCAACCTTTAACACCCAAAGAGCCACTTGGACCCGGTTTCCACGCAAAAGAAAACACTGGGAGCCGCAAATACTTTTTGAAATCTAAAATGAAGATAACACTGTATATATTGTTTTTTTTACCTTTGTGCTTTGTGTGAACAACTAAAGTAAGTAAGTAAAGTTTATTTATTAAGCGCTTTTCACAGACAGGCAGTCACAAAGCGCTGTACACAAATATTAAAATAAACAATACAATCAATAGACATTATACACAATGTAAAAGATCAAATGTAAATAATGTAAAGAATATAAAATATGTAGATCAACAATAGGCTTGTTTGAACAGAAAAGTTTTTAACTGCTTTTTAAAAGAATCCACAGAGCAAAAAATCCATGAAGTGCTACAGAGAAAATTACATTTTATTTATGTAATTAACACATTTTGAACTCTTAAAGAAATATAACAAAAGGAAAGACACCCAGCTGAACTAAAATGATCCATGTAGCAAACAAAAACTGTTGTCAGCCGCCACCCTTTTAAAAAGTAATTGGAAAAAAAGCACTATGCCGCTAAAAAAAAAATAGATATTTGCAAAATTCTGCCTAAATATCTATTTTACCTTGTTAATGTGTGTGGCGGGGCGTGGTTTGCAGTGCTGCTGAATGGGAGTCGGACGCACCTGAGCGGCACCCGCAATCACGCCTCGACGCCTTAAAGTCTGTGCTCTCTCTGCTGTTGTGTTGTCGGGCTGTGAGCTGAAAAGCTACAGCCGGCTGTATGCGTACAGCAACCGTGTGTGAAAAGTGGTCAGTAAAGAGATGCTGAAAAGCATGTTCATGTAAACATCGTCGGGTCTGCCGTGATATGTTTATAATGAGACTTCTGGTCCCAAACCTCTGCGCACAGCGTCTGCAAATCGGGGCTTTCATCTTTACGCAGGACTGTAAGCTGTCATCTGTGAGGCGTGAGCAGTGTTTGTTTTAAACATAGTTCACAGTTGAGAACAGCTGCCGACATAATGTGGATCCGAAGATCCATAATTGGCCTATCTGGGGTTGAAAGTCTCGATAAATGCACGGCGTTTCGGCGGGTACACCGGCTTCCCCGAGTGTGACGCTTATTTTGAGCGATGAAAAAAATAATAAAATATAATTTTATTTTTATATTTCAAAATCACAACAATCTTCCAATATAGAACTACAAGTTAAGAACTAAACACAAATAAAATGCACTTCAGCTCAATACTTCTAATTTATTTTCCCAAACCATGCGGAGCCGCAGTACAAGGACTAAAGAGCCGCATGCGGCTCCGGAGTCGCGGGTTGCCGACCCCTGGGCTAACCTGATGCTTCATCCCCACTAAGCTGAAAGTAAGCTCTCCCAGTTTCATTCCCACTCATGTCTGATTCACTTCTTGGACAATAGTTCCTCTTCTCTTCTCTGGCAGAGCTCCTGAGACCTCGCCTGATTCAAAGTTGCTCCCTCACCTTCACTCTAAACTCTCCACCAAATTTGTGGTCCCAATAAACTTTGTACCACAGAGTGCTGTCATGTGAGCATGCTCTTTGTGTCCTGCCAGAACTGGACCTTGACAATACTATGAGAACACTTGAAGGACTTTTGACCCTGTCCTTCTATAGGTATATTAAATCAAATGTGGGACTGTTTTCTTGCAGTTGCACAGTATCTCTAAATTCAGGATTATCCAAGTTTACTGAAAGGTGTGAGTATTTATGTATGCAAGGTGTTACGGCCCTAGCAGGGCCTCCTCCTGAAGTTGCCTGTGTGGGCGTGTCCTACCATCTCTCCTGCCTTAGGTGCCACCTTCTTCTTTTGTACAGCTGACTCACATCAGCAAGTAAAAGTATTTAAGGGCAGAGAAAGGTGAGCTCTGGTGCCAGAGAGCCATGTTGGCGGTTGCAGCTAGTGAGCTGTATTTTGTGATTGTTTGCTCCTGCTTGGTGGAGAGCAGTGTGTTTGGTTACTAACCTTTTTTTGACTTACTTTTCAGTTTACTGACCGATGCTTGAGTTTTGTTTTGTTTCTTTAAATGGTGATAGCGGCTTGTCCGTCCCTTTTAGTTGAGTTATAAATAGAAACTTTAATAAAACTCTTTTAAACATTTTGCCTCTGTCTCGTTTTTCTGACCCGGACACTTTTTGTTACTTTCCCTCATCGCCTGGACCCTTTTAGGGGAACGTAACAAAGGTAAAAACAGATATGTTTCAATTCACTGTGATTTGCATGCCAAAAAGCTCTGCCAGCTACAAACTGAACAGGAGGAAACATTACAAATAATCTTAAACATCTCATTTATGTTAAGAAAAATCTGTCTCATTAACAAAGGAAACTATTTGTGTTGTTTTCCTTTTCTGTCACCACATGGAAAACTCGCTCATTGCAGTGGACCTGCAGTCTTTCTTTAGAGGTGGAACCAGTAACGAGGAGCAGAGTCTGATAACTCCACAGTCATTTATTTACTCTTATGAGTTTACTCTGTGTCAAAAGGAGGCGGATTCAGCCTGTGTAGGTTAATAGGTGTCAAACAATTAGTTAATGAATGAACAAGGCCACATTTTAGAATTGGGAACATATGCTGAGTTTTTTGGACACTGTGAATACTTACTTTGTGATTTTCTTGAATGACGGAATATTTATAAAGATATGAATAAAGTTTTTTAAGCTCATGTACCATAACTACCTACATTATTAACCAGAAACCTTTGCAAGGTAAAACTCTTAGTTAATAGCCTGGGTGACTTTGGTTTGAGTGGGTCTTCTGCAGAGGTGGGTAGTAACGAGTTACATTTACTCCGTTACATTTACTTGAGTAAGTTTTTGAAAAAAATGTACTTTTAAAGTACCTTTTTTGCACAATACTTTTTACTTTTACTTGAGTACATTTGTGAAGAAGAAACGGTACTTTTACTCCGCTACATTTGCAAAATTCAACTCGTTACTTTTTAAAAAATAATTAGTTTAACACATTAGATAACATGCCGTCAGTGGAGTTACCGGTAACTTTTTTACCAATCAGATGTGGCCGTGCACTCACATGACCAGTTTGAAACTGTGGCGGCCAGAGCGGCCCAAGCGTTTCAAAGTAGCGGACACACAGAAAGAAGAAACACATGAAAACATGGCAGAGCCAGTTGTCTACGCTACAGCTGAAGAGGATGAACAGCCTTGGCCTCATATACAAAGAATGTTTCGCATAAAAGCAGTACAAAACAACAGCTATTAAAGACTCTGGCAGCACAAATAAATCAACTGCAGGTCAATGACACCCAAAATGGCTGACTGAAGGCCACACAGTCCTGATCCCCAAGGATCTTTAGAAGAGACTGGTCCCATCCAACTACTGACCAATAACCTGCCTCAGCATCACCTGCCTGAAGCTCCTGTCAAGCATCATAGCGGTTAAAATGAATAGGTATATGTCCCTCCCTGGACTTAATTGCCAGCTCAAGATGTCTCTCCAGAGCCAGGGCAATTATAAAGGACCACCTCCATCCTAACCACCACCTCTTCAACATCCTGCCCTCTGGAAAAAGGCTCAGATCCATCAGGTGCAAAACCAACAGACTAAAGAACAGCTTCTTCCCGTGGGCTGTCAAAACTATTAATGGAAACTAAGAGTGTGTAAAGACTTCCCCAACACATCCACCCTGACACTGCTGTTGATCATCTATGTGCAATATCTCAGTCTTTCCATGTTCTGTGCAATATTTTTGGCTCAAGTGCAATTATTTTGGTCCCAGTCTGTTTCAATGTTTCCTACACATACACCATGTATATAGTTCCACTCACACATGTATATATATATACACTGCTTTTTATTCTATTCTATTTATTTATTTATTTATTTTCCACCTTTGATGTATATTGGTTTCTCTTTTTCTTACTTTAGCACCTTTGTGGTCCAGCTCCCCAATTTCGCTGTGCAAGAAACTGCACAATGACAATAAAAAGCTCTAAGTCTCTAAGTCTAAGTCTAAATAACTGGAATAACTACAAGAAAGCCTACGACTCAGTGCTTCACACATAGATCCTGTAATACTTAGGGTCCTATTGATCCTGTACAGTTCTAAGAGAGAGAGAGAGAGAGAGAGAGAGAGAGAGAGAGAGAGAGATGGTAAATGAACTGATTCTTATATAGTGTGGAGATACAGAAATTATTTTACTGCAACAATATAACCTGCATTATTAACATTGCATTAATAATATACCCTACAGCACTGATATTGCAGTGAAGATGGTTGCCACCGTATTAACCTTTCCTTTACAGGTGCAGCCATAATTATTTTATACACACATTGCATTTTTTGTGTTCACTTAGAGTTGATGCTCAGTCTATTGAAGGTTTCGAGCTTTGTGAAGCGTTATGTCTTCACAATCTATTATGTAAGTGACTTAAGAGCATAGAAGGCCGCATACATGCTTACAAAACACATATAATCCAGAAATCTGCCAGGCCAAGGGCCTGAAGTTCATTTAGCTTCTAACTGCATTTTAGTTTCCCTGGTAACAGATGACAGATGAAACGTCAAGAGAAGTACCAGTCCCAAGACCCTTCTAGACTTCAAACTTATTGCCTTACATGGAAGGTGCTACTTAAAGAGGAACTCTTGTATCTGCTTTTAGCCATTTAAGATGTACCAGTTACTGTAATCAACGTCTTTGATCTGTAATCGACGCCATGAAGGGGGCGTTATTATCCCTGATGCTTTAAAAGTATTCTCAAAATGTATTTTTGGCAGAGGACGTGTGCTGATGTGATGCTGCATACTTCTTCTCCTGTGTGTGTTTCAATAAACTCATCGTTTGATTGCACTCTTCTGAGCCTCTGGTTTGTTTCATTGCTCAACATTGCTTGAACTCGCAACAATAGCGCTTATTACACTATTTGAGAAAAGTGTTTGTGAATATATATTTTTATCCTTTCTAAGTCTATCCCACAATATATCAGCTAAATTTACACTGAACAAAAATATAAATGCAACACTTTTGTTTTTGCTCCCATTTTTCATGAGCTGAACTTAAAGATCTGAAACATTTTCTAGATACACAAAGGACCCATTACTATCAAATATTGTTCACAAATCTGTCTAAATCTGTGTTAGTGAGAACTTCTCCTTTGCCGAGATAATCCATCCCACCTCACAGGTGTGGCATGTCAAGGTGCGGCTTAGACAGCATGAATATTGCACAGGTGTGCCTTAGACTGCCCACAATAAAAGGCCACTCTGAAATATGCAGTTTGATCACCCAGCACAATGCTACAGATGTCGCAAAACAAGTCAGTATCTGGTGTGGCCACCATTTGCCTCACGCAGTGCAAAACATAGATGTGTTGCACTGCGTGAGGCAAATGGTGTGCAATGGGCATAGAGTTGATCGGGTTGTTGATTGTGGGCTGTGGAATGTTGGTCCACTCCTCTTCAATACTTGTGCAAAGTTGCTGAATATTGGCAGGAACTGGAACACACTGTCCTATATGCCGAGCTGAGCATCCCAAACATGCTCAATGGGTGACATGTCTGGTGAGTATGCTGGCCATGCAAGAACTGGGATGTTTTCAGCTTCCAAGGAATTGTGTACAGATCCTTGCAATATGGGGCCGTGCATTATCATGCTGTAGCATGAGCTTATGGTCATGGATAAATGTCACAACAATGGTCCTCAGGATCTCAACACGGTATCTCTGTGCATTCAAAATGCCAACAATAAAATGCACTCGTATTCATTGTCCATAACCCCACCGCCACCATGGGCCACTCAATCCACAACGTTGACGTCAGCAAACTGCTCATCCACACGATGCAAAACAAGCTGTCTGCCATCTGCCCTGAACGGTAAAAACATCTGTCAACAGAACACCTGTCCAACGTGCCAGACGCCATCGAATGGGAGCATTTGCCCACCGAAGTTAATTAAAGAGACAAACTGCAGTCAGGTCCAGACCCTGATGAGGACCACGAGCATGCAGAATAGCTTCCCTGAGACGCTTTCTGACAGTTTATGCAGAAATTCTTTGGTTATTCAAATTGATTGTTGCTGCAGCTGTCCGGGTGATTGGTCTCCACCTGGTCAACCATCCTGGAGGTGAACATGCTAGATGTGGAGGTCCTGGGCTGGTGTGGTTACATGTGGTCTGCGATTGTGAGGCCGGTTGGATGTACTGCCAAATTCTCTGAAACACCTTTGAAGATGGCTTATGGCAGACATTCCTGCAGTCAGCATGCCAATTGCACGCTCCCTCAAAACCTGCGACATCTGTAGCATTGTGCTGTGTGATCAAACTGCATATTTCAGAGTGGCCTTTTATTGTGGGCAGTCTAAGGCACACCTGTGCAATATTCATGCTGTCTAATCAGCACCTTGACATGCCACACCTGTGAGGTGGGATGGATTATCTCGGCAAAGGAGAAGTTCTCACTAACACAGATTTAGACAGATTTGTGAACAATATTTGATAGTAATGGGTCCTTTGTGTATGTAGAAAATGTTTCAGATCTTTAGGTTCAGCTCATGAAAAATGGGAGCAAAAACAAAAGTGTTGCATTTATATTTTTGATCAGTGTATTTAGTATACTGCATATGATTCTGGATATTGAATACTTTAGGTGTTTCAGTATATTTTTATGTTAATCTGTTAATTTTTGTTTTGTCATTTCTTTATGGGTTTTGTGATTGATTGTGTTTTTAAGGATCTCTTGTCTTTCAGTTGGGTTCTCTTTGTATATTAGTATGGTTGATTGTTTCATTTAGCATTTATTTTATCCTCTGTAGCCTGTTTACATCTAGTTCATCTTCTTTTGGTAATCCCTTTCTGCCTCTCTTCCTGTTCTCTGTGCCTTTAGGTCTCTGTGTGTTAGTTCTTGTTTTATTTTGATAGTTTCACGTGTTTCCAGTTGAGTTTGACTTCCCCTGTCTCATTGATCCTGTGTATATATATTGTCTCAACCTTCCCTCGTCCTTTGTCGCATCCTCCCACCAGGTACTGTTGTTTGCTTTCCTTGCTCCATATCCTCCTGTTATTCCTAATTTTGATTATTTAGCTTTAGCTCAGCTGACACCTTTGTTTTGTTTTTGTTGATGAAGAGTTCTTTAATAAATCTACCCTTCAAGTTTAAACTCTGTGTCCTGAGTTTTGTACAGGTGTCTAGTTCCTGCCTTCAACACTGCTGAACCATGACAAAATCTTACGCTATTGAGGTAGGATTATAAGTTTTACTTCAGTTAACAGTCAGCATAGTTATGATTATTAATGGAGATCAAATTTCTCTTGTATAGCGCTAAATGTCATAGAATCCATCTGTACAAGCAGCCAGAGCTCCACACAAGCCTGAAAAATCTACAAGATTACATACAAAGTAACAGAAACCTGGTTAAACCCTGCGATGAAGAGTACTGGACAATTCACACAACATCTTCCTTTCTTTGCCTCACAAGAAGATGTATGCAACACAATGTGACTTTGGTAAGAGATTTAGGTGTCCTCTTTCTGGGGTCCTTTAAAGACTATGGTTTTGTTAACCTTTTTATCTGAACATCTCTGTGCTGAAGCAGCAGGTGAATAGCAAAGAGTCATCTGCTCTTCTGAAAAACTTCCCACTGTTTCTTCAAGTGTCAGAATGCTCACAGCTGTTTGATTTCCTCAGAGGGGCCTATGACTACTGTGTTACCAGAATACTCTGTGTGTTGCACAAGAGGCTACAAGAGGCTAAAATGACAGCAACAAGCACATGCTTGCTGCTCGTTGTCTGCTTTAACCGAGTAAACAACATTGCTCTAATAAGAATATCTGAGCATGTTTATATACAGGATCAAAAGGAAATGCATTTTTCTCGTATTGTCAAGTTTCATATCATCATGACGCTGACAACAAAACAGCTTCTAACACTGCCCGTGGGATTTGAGCACACTTTGCAGCAGGAGATTAGAAGCCCTGAAACCTTACACCACTCAGCCATTTTGACAGCCAGTATATAAGAGAAACAGAGGGATACATCAGGTCTCACCTGTCAGTCTGATTCCAGCACTTTTGTCAGTAACTGAACCAATGTATATGTAACCTGTGTGTGTTACATGTGATGTTGGCAGTGTTGTGTCATGGCATGAATTTATGAGACAGAAAGCTCGATCTGTATTTAGTATGAACCAACTGAAACACGAAAATACAGAAAACCATGAGCTGTGTATGCTAATGCAAAAAGTAACAAAATTAGCACAATGCAAAAAACTAAACAAAAAAAGAAAATGAGATATATAAGAGATCACTGGAAATACTTTTAAACACAGGCAAAAAAAAAAAAAAGTCATATTAATTAATGCAATTATTGGTGTCTATAATTCAGGGGTCGTACGCTTTTTTCAGGGTCAAATTCAAGCACCTTTTAAGCACTTTCAAGGTCCCTTTTTAAGCTTTTCCAGCACCCCCCCCCCATGTTTCAATTTGCATCACCTGAGTTCATGAGTTTTATCTAAATTCAGACAAAATTTAAAATACAAGTAGAAAGTGATATTTTTGACTGTAAAAACCACAAGCATGTTTAACAAATCATTTTCATAACTTGCAATACAAATAGAAATTGGACATGTTTAAAAAAAAAAATATGAACAAGTTTTGCAAACAACAAAGTTACATGGTACTATTTACCTAAAAATGCAGCGAAGGCTCAGACATTTTTTTATATAACCATTCAAAACTATTTACAGAACAATCAGGTGCTCTTTGTCAAATAAGAAGGCACAAATTATTTATGCAACTCCAAAAGATAGTTAGTGTCCACTATAACACAAATGAGAACAGCACAGGGATAAACCTGCAGGTCTGACAGCAGGTGTGTCACTCAGCGTTTACACTGCAATCTGCCTTTGGTGGCTTTTTTGCAGCAACTGTGACGTTCACTAGTAGAACTGACACACAAAACAAAACACGACTACACTACACACTAACTACACAAGACAACACACTAACTTGAGACTCCAAACATGATAAACATCACAAATCTCTTACGTATCAAAACTCTCTCTCTCTTTTCGCTCACTCACTCTCTCTCTTCCCAACAACCAAATACCACATGTTGCCGTATCATTTTTTGATTGGTTGACATGGTCCATTTTTCCACCAATAGGGAAGGAGTGTTTTTTCTTTTTTCACTCACAGGCAAAGCGTGTTTGCTAGCGCTCTCCATAAAAACGCCGTTTTTACCGTTTCTTCCCGGAGTAAACGCCACTGTTTTATTCAGAAACCCCCCAAAAACATCGGTTTTACATGACCTCTCAACACAATTTAAAAAGTGGTATACAGTTTGAAGTCCGCACGTTCGACCCAAGTTGAAATGGAGACTCTCGGTCCGTCGACCCCAGAGGGTTAATCAGAAAGCCTTAAGTTAGCTAGTTATGTATCGGGCTAATGTTTAAAGCTTTCACTTGAGTAAATTAACTCATATTACTGCTAAGTAATGTTAGCTAAGTTCACAGCATATTCCGTAATAGCGCTGCCATACTGCATCACACTCAGTGCATTTCAATGGTTTCTCCAGTGAGTTTGATAGCTAGCAAAATAATAACCATAATTTAAAAGAAATAGCATGTGTAACGTACACGTACTGGAAAATTATTTACTAGGACTCACCTATCATGCGACTGGAGAACGCAAACTCCGCCATTGTTGTTTTCCATCAAACACTCATTAAAACAGCAACCTACAGGTATGTTAGCGCACTCATCTCCGACTGTCCGAGGGAGGGGCGGGGTCACATATTGAAACAGACGCAAGGCAGCCCAGGCGGGGAAATTTTGCTTTTGCTTTTTGTGACTCATTTTATTTCTCTATCTGATAAGACAACAATTCAATCAGATAGCTATTTATTGTGAATGAAATACAGTTGCATTTTCAAGCACTTTTAAGCACCACATCTGAAATTCAAGCACTTTTCAAACCTTGAAAAGACGACATAGGATTTCAAGCATTTTCAAGGATTTCAAGCACCCGTACGAGCCCTGATAATTCTGTTTAGCAGTCTCAGCTAACTACAGCAGCCCATCCTACTGCACATAGCATTAGGATGGGTTGCTATGTGCAAACAAACGGCTGTGGTCTTGGGTCATTTGACCCAGCCTTTTGGAATCAGTGCTTTCTGATTTCTTTGTGTCTAATATTTAGGTTTTCTGTTTTGGAGTAT
This sequence comes from Oreochromis niloticus, assembly GCF_001858045.2. Taxonomy (NCBI): domain Eukaryota; kingdom Metazoa; phylum Chordata; class Actinopteri; order Cichliformes; family Cichlidae; genus Oreochromis; species Oreochromis niloticus. The sequence continues at coordinate 1,099,635 of NC_031966.2, forward strand.
CTCTTTGGGCTGCTTTCTTTAGTTTCCATGTTGAGCCAAACTTCTAAAAAACAACCCCAAACTTTTCTTCAGTGGGCAGCCATCCACTTCTGCCCCCCAGCCCTAAACGTGTTAAGCAGAAGGTAATAGATGGATGGATGGACCAAACTTTACACTGTGCACAATACAGTCGGACAAATACTGTTCTGCCGACAATCACTGGATTACCAGGTGGAGACTCATGATTAGCCAAATCACAACAACAGTAGACTCAAGGTACTTTATATTATAAGGTAAAGATGAGACTGTAATGCACAGAAAACCCCAAAGATGAAACAAGCAAGCACTTGGGAATAATGGGAAGGAAAAACTCGCTGTTAACAAGATGAAACCTCGAGCAGAACCAGCCTCAGATCCCAAATACAATACTGAAATAAACCCAGTAAACACCAGTGTGTCCTGAGTCTATCCAGGGTCTCTCCCTGGTACTTCACACCTGATTTGTCTGACCTAGGAGGGTGCATGAGGCAGCCGGCTCAGATAACTGAACCACCTCAGCTGGCTCCTTTCATAAAGAAGAGTAGAGGTTCTACACTGAGTCCCTCCTGAATGACCAAGCTCTGCAGCCTATCTCTTAGGCCGAGCCCAGACATCTCTCAGAGGAAACTCATTTTCACTCCTTGTATCTGAAATCTTATTCTTTCAGTCACTACTCACAGCTCGTGACCACTGATGAGGGTAGGAATGTAAATCAATAGCTTTACACTCAGCTCTCTCTCCACAACAGACCGGTCCAACATCCATGTCAGTATGTCTGTGTCTCGCTCCCTTTTCCTCTTGCTTGTGAAAAAGACCCAGGTGAAGTATTTTATCATCTGCAGGACTGCTTCTAATTGGAACCTGTTCTAACTAAGATAAAGTAACTTTAACCTATACGATACCTATATGGGAACCTGAATTTAAAATGTCACCATTAACAAACCATGGATGTCATACCTGTGTGCAGTAACCTGAGGAATGTCTTGATGCATTCTCAATCATCCAGGAAAGTAAATCTCCAAAAGTTGAATCTGTTCATCTGGACGTAGCGTTTTGTGGGAGAAACGTTTCGTCACTCATCCAAGTGACTTCTTCAGTCTCAGCTGACTGCAGGTTTCCCCAAACCTTATAAACAGTACATTTGCATAATGACTGAAACCAGCCCACTGAAGGAACAATGGGCTGTGAGGTCAGTTCCTTAATCATAATTATGCAAATTCCCATGACCATTGATCAACAATCACTGACCAAAACTCACTGATCAAAGAACACTGATCAATGGCCATGAGTACCATTCACAGAGAGTTGGGGAATGGCTGCAATCACAGCATTGTAAGATGGCGAAAGATGTACCCTTAGGCCCCCTCCTCGATTGGATGAGTGACGAAACGTTTCTCCCACAAAACGCTACGTCCAGATGAACAGATTCAACTTTTGGAGATAACCTGAGGAATGTTCATTTATATGATGCTGTACTGTGTGTTTCCTATGTGTAACTACATATTGTTATCTGGAGTGATTGCACATGCATAAGATAATAATGTAATTTTTATTGTGGTCTGTTGTTATCTATGAGGAGTGTGTGTGTGTGTGTGTGTGTGTGTGTATCACTAATGTCCACAGCAAATTTCTTGAATGTTCTGTGGGTGCAATGACAGTGAAGCCTTTATCCGAAAAGGCGTTCTTATATTCCTGAACTTTGGTCTTTATACATGTAACTCACAGCAGATGACCTCTTTCATACAAACGAAATTAAAGAAACAGGATTTCAGACTATGGTCATTTCAGTGTGAGTGTTTGGAGACATGAGAACATTTTATATTTTAAAATACTGATGACTGCAAATACTGATGACTCGAGTGTCTTGATGTTTTGGTACCAAAGAGCAGTCTAAGACCCCTACTGAAAGCTTCAAAAGATTTCCTTACAGACAACCAGACCGAGTGTCAGGTTGTGGAGTGTTTTTCCATTCCTGCCCCTGAATCAAGCTTCTGCCCTCCTGGACAAGGTTCTAGTGTTCCTGCTCTTGCCATATCTCACCTTCAGGTCATCATCATTGTACTGTTATCACTACGTGTTGGATACATTGTGTATGTTAACGCAGGAAAACAGCAAGCCAAACTCAATTTTCATGAGCCAGGAAACTGAGCGTCTTGCTCCTTTATTACGGTCTTCTCGACAGCTTACAATCTTTTACAACTGTGGCTTGAACAGCTCGATGAAAGTGCTGAGTGAAACTAAAAATAAACCAGAAAATAAAATATCCTTTAGCTCTTTGACATTGTGAAATAAATGCACAAAAGAAATAGTTAGTGACAGAAAACATGAATCAAAGTTAGTCTTAGCTGCTAAGTAATGATAAACAGTAGTTTCAGCAATCCTCTGATATGCAAATTAGATCGCTAGCATCATTGCTATGTTAATAGACCATGCTCTAAGCAAAATCCGCTTCTGGGATAAGGCTAATTCCTGGTACAAACACATTCACAAAACGATCTCTAAATCAGCTGTTATAAACATATAAAACAAACTAGAACATGTAATAAACTTACAGCCATTGCTATCGATGGTGTATATAAAGATTCAGGCCACAGGAGATGAAGTTTAAACATAGATAGGCAGGTTTTCTGTACAATGTTTTTTCCCAACTGACTGCAGCTTCTGCTTCCCACAATGCATTGCGAACAATAAGATACAGAAAAACTAATGCTGACTGTATAGAACATATTTTTAACTAAATGACTCTCTTTTTTAACATAAATTACCACAGATGAAATGTGACATTTTTATCACTAAATTATTAGGAACCATTTTTAATCTTTTACTTGGGACAGAACAATCATCATCAATCACCATCAGTCAGCATTTAAAGACCAGCTGAAGCCTTTACTCTCCAGCAGGTTGTCTGCTACCCTCTGGTAGTAAATTGGCTTTCATGGTGCTGCTTGGTATTTTTGCTTCTCACATGAATTCTCTGTGTCTTCGATTATCTACACCCTGGGCTCACTGTTCGTCACTCATCTGTTTACTTACCTGGTCTCGTGATGCTTGTCCACTCTTTTTCACAGATCCTGTTTAACACTCACCTGCCTGCCCTCCTGCTCTCACCAATCCTCTGGTCTCCAGAAAGGAGTGACAACTTGGCTTCTTTAAACACTCACTTGGGGACCTCCAATCACTGCTCTGTGCTTGTCCATGTAAGTCTGCCATAATCACTCCTCAGAGAATATCTTCTCAACTTACCTGCTCAAATTCAGTGGGGTAACCCACTTGTTAACCTAATGTCCTGTGTTTAATAAAATATTCATTCAGAGTTATCAGCTCTCTATTATATCTGCACTTGAATCCAAAACTTGGTATCTGCCTTCACAAAACTTGTAGAAGGTGGGCAGGCAAAAGTGGTTTGCTGGAGAGTGGGCAGGCAGGTGAGGTACAGGTAAGTCCATAGATCCACAGAAAGTGATTTGCTGTGAGCAGCAGAGAGCACTGGACTCCTCACAGAAAAACAGATAAGTTATTTTTAAATGAGGAACTGGGAGAGAAACAAAGGCACAAGATTACAGGATTAATTACTCCAGAATAAACGCTAAACTAATTGAACCAAATTCCTACCATGGTGGATTCAACAGTCAGTCTCTGCCACCCATAAATACACAGCTATAATGAGGTGCACTGCAGGTGTGAGAGTTCAAGGAAAGCAGCTCCGCCAACCACTGTCATGATAAAAAACAAATCAGATGCGAAGGTATTGCATGTGAAACCAAATTTTGATACAATTCCTAACACTGGCTGAACTTCACCCCCAAACCATGACAGAGCCTCCATCGTGCATCACAGATGGCTGTAGACACTCATTGCTGCACCTGTCTCCTGGTGTCCTGCATACATACTGACAGCAATTTGCATAATCTATCCATCCATCCATTTACATGTCAGAACCCCAGCCCACGACAGCAGCTGTAACACCCCCATACCCCAAGAATTAACATTTCACCACATGTTTAATTCAAGGAGAAAACTACAGGGCTCTAGACAAAGCATCCGCTAGCACATTATCTTTACCTTTCTTGTAGTGGAACTGCAAGTTAAAATCTTGCAGCAGCAGCGACCAACGCATCAATCGCTGGTTGGAATTACGTATCTGAGCCAGAAACACCAGTGGATTGTGATCAGTAAATACCTGTACTGGTAGCACTGTCGATCCAACATACACCTCAAAGTGTTGTAGAGCCAGTAACAGGGCAAGAGCTTCTTTCTCGTTGGTGCTGTAATGACTGTGATGTTTCTGAAACTTCTTAGGGAAGTAGCAAACAGGATGGTAGATCCTCTGCTCGTTTTCCTGCAGCAAGACAGACTCGCTGGCGTCCACTTCCAGTTTGAATCGGCGACCGAAATCAGGAGCTGCAAGCACCGGCGCACTACACAACAATGCTTTGATCGACCTGAACGCTGTTTGACATGCAGCAGACCACACAAAAAGCTTCGAGGGGCTAATGAGGTCGGTTAAAGGGCTTACCACATCCAAAAAGTGGTCAGCCAATTTTTCGGCAACCGCGGACAAACAGCGACTTTCACATAGCCCGAAACTAAAGGCAAATGTAAATACACCATGTGCAAAGGGGCGCTTGTGACACTCATTTTTATCCCCCACACTAATTTGTTTGAGCCACACGACAACCACTCTGACAGGGGCAACACAGACTCCAACAGGAAAGAATGATATGCACAGTTATCCCTCAAAATGGTCACCGGCACTCGATCTGCTTCCTTACCCGTTAAGGAAACAAACCAGCGGGAAACAGGGAAAATTGCGGGTCAATGTCAACCACCTCACTCCCACCCACATCAGGGGGTAACACTGACGAAGGCGAAGTTTTAATCAGCCCCACCCCGCCAGAAGCCGCCGCACCCCAGGCTTCCTTTCTCTTTAGTGCCTGACACGCGGCGATCAAGTGCCCGAACCCATGACAATCATTTAAATAAGTCACAATGCGCTCGGGCAGGCACTTCTTAAATTCCTCTAACAAATTCAGAGTTCTTAACTCAGCCAAAATCTTAACTTTACATGAGCCACACCACTTATCAAATAACCCACTCTTTTCCTGAGCAAATTCCATGAAAGTCTGGTCAGCAGCTTTACAGAAATTTCTGAATTTCTGGCGATATGCCTCCAGAACGAGTTCATAAGCCTGCAGCTCACTTTTCTTTTGGGTTTCATAATCTAGACTTTTGTCAATAGATAAACTTGAGCATACCTCTTGCGCCTTCCTGACTAGTTTGCATTGGAGCAAGAGAGACCAAAGCTCCTTCGGCCACTTCAAAGTGCCGACCATGCACTCAAATGCATTGAAGTAAGACTCCACCTCCCACTCACGAAATGGAGGGACCAACGAGATGTGCTTGCTGATATCGAAATTACTAGGAGTGGAGACACTTGTGCTTGGTGACGCTGGGGTCCCTGGGCGGGAGCCTTCCTCAAACTCCAGTGCCCTCATGCGGAAATGCAAAGCCTGGAACTCCAGTGCCTTATGACGGTTTTCCACATGCTTTATACGGAGTGTGAGGCACAAATCCGCGGTCGCCGTACCTTCACCCGGGTCAGAAACCTAATCAGTCTCCCCACCCGTATTAACCGCACCCATAGCAACCGCCCCCGCTGCATCAGCACTAGCCTCAACCGCTGTGCCCTCCGCCTCCTTCACAGCAGGCCCTTTCAGCACCCCTTTCTCCACGAGCTTCCCCATCAAAGCATCTCTTAACTCTGCCTTACGAGCACTGCCAGACACTACCACACCGTAGTAATCAGCCACAAGAAGCAAATCTGCTTTCCGACACCTCTCTATCTTACTCCACAAAGGAGTCTCCACAAAATCGTCCAGCGAAAAATCCATTCCCACCCCACTTCACTTCATTACCAAAAAAGAAAACACTAACGAACTAACGTCTAGGGAACCCGACCACAACAAGAGGAATGATCCACTCCCAGTTCGACCCCAAGCAACACATCACACCATTAGGTAAAATAAGAAATGGAGCGACTGCTTGCGTAGCCCCAAAGAAACATAACCAAACGACAATCACTTACCTCCCTGACTAACAAAACATGAAAAAACTGTGCCCAACTGAAAAGGCGATCCACCCCTACGTCCTCCTGGATTCACAAAACAACACAGGGCATGTTGCAGCCCCAGCCAGTTGGGGTAAAACCGAGGATGGCTCAAGCACGCCATCTTATACTCCGCCTCCAGAGCATCATCCATCTTGGGGATCCAACACTCCTAGAGGCGCACCTGCACACTCACATTTACATGTCAGAACCCCAGCCCACGACGGCAGCCTTAACACCGAGGCATTCCCAGGCCAGCCGAGAGATATAATCCCAAATATGATTCAGATTCAAACTTATATGCACATTTATGTTTATTTATTTCTATTATTTATTATTATGTCAAAAGATTAAATAAACACTCAATTTTCAAAGAATATGAATTTTCTAGCACTTATTTCATGGTTCAGGCTTTAAAGAATTAAAGACATGACTTCCACATGGAGCTCACCTGCTACAAAGGGTTTTTAGACCTACTCCCTGTTTATCCAGTTTCTCTACATGTTTAAGGACTCACTGCACACCATGCCTAGATATACCAAGTCTTTAACCAATGGTTTTTTGTTTAAAACTGTTGGTGCAAATATACTATTAATGCCTGTAAAACTCTGCAAATGAAATGTGAACGTGTTTTAGCAACAGGCTGATAGGAAGAGCCAAAAGAGATCATTTTAAAACTTGTTCTTTGCCAGGTTGTCTGTTATGTGTCGAAATAACACTTGTTCATCATTTGTGTGACCATTTGAACACTTTAACAATGACAAGAACATCTGGCTCCTCAGAGACAAATATAGAGAAATGGATGTGGCCCAAAACCTCTGCACAGTATGTTGACTCAATACGACAAATTCCCACATTAAGACCCGGGAACCATGGAATATAATGACCAGCAATTAGTATCCATTAAGCTTCAGCAGCTCTGTCGTCGGGGAGCTCTGCTGAGACTGAATGAGAACCAGAGTATTTTCTCTGTTAACAGTCATCTGTGAAGGTCACGCTGCTGCTTTAATCCTATTGGCTCCAATCAGTGGTCGTCTCTCTCTGTTTGTCCGTCCCTGAGGCTAGCTTTCTGTTGTGTCCTTGTCTGCTGTGCTCACATCTCACAGCCCACATTAGTGCCATACACACACATATGGCAGCATGTGCACTTAGACACACATGCATATCCACACACAGATCAGTTGTGGCCCCGGGGAGTGAGGGGTGTGACCCAGAGGCATTTCTATTTAATACAGATCTAACAGCTACTGTGTTTATTCTTGGCTCAATTTAACACCTTCTGCATACTTCCCGCTCTCTACCAATCCCTCGCTCCCTGGGAGTGAAAAGGCAAAAGGCTGGTAGTAGTGTGAAAACACTGAGCATGTTTTATGACACATATGCTTGCTGGTGTCAGTCAGTGTGTGTGTGTTTGTGTGTCAGTGTGCAGCTCCCTGGGAACAGAGTCAGGAGTTTGAACCCCTCCAAGATTACTGGATGCTATTTCTATCTCAGCAGTCAGGATAAAGGGGGATTGCTTGCCTATTGTCACAACAAAGAGGCTCCTGATTGGTTGTCAAGCATGATAGCACCCCCCTCCCCATCCATGACACATACAAACACACACACCGCCATCACAACTCCCAGGCTGGATTTTTTTGTGGTACCACTGTTTTGCTTATTTGTGTTGGTATTTGTCTATACAGAGCCCACAGACAGGGGTTTTCCACTCCCACAAACGTGCTCCATGCATTCCTCCAAAATCCCAACAACATATAACTTGGCTGGTCGTCGGTCCAATGTCGATTGGTTGACAAGTGGGCCTATCAGACGAGGGAACAATGCCCGTTCTCCCCAACAAACATCCAAACATGAGAAGCACAGACAGCAGCTGCAGTGTGTTTAACACTTTGTTATATGTTAGAACTTCACTCTTCTCTTCAGACTTCCATGAACCACAACAGCACAAGCAAACCCAGAGGCCAGTGGTCCCACATACTTTGAACTCCTTCTACCACAGGTCGATGTAGATGGGCTGTCTGTAGCTCCCTGCCGTCTGCCAAAGCACTGCCCACAGAGTACCATGCTGAGCACACTAGTCTCACACTTTCTCTGGCTTCCAGCAATATAGGCTGTAGAACCTTTGGGCTAAAAAATATCCAGAGTCGTACGCAACCAAGACACTTCTTTTTTATTCAGTGATCAGGAAGGAGATGACTAATATCCCCAAAAATTAAAAACATGCTGAGTTATACCAGGACTTTTATTCCCAGAAGATATCTCAAAGCAGAAATCCACAAATAGAATAGAATAGAATAGAATAGAATAGAATAGAATAGAATAATCCTTTAATTGTCCCGCAAGGGGAAATTTGGTTGTAACAGCAGCCAAAAAGACACATATACAAACAAACAGTACACAGGACACAGAACAGAAACATACACAATTTTTCTTACATATTTACATATTTAGGGGTTAGGGTTTATTAGGGTTTATTAGGGTTAAATGAGATATCTGTGACACTGCAGGCATTTTCACAAGCCCACATTGTTGTGTAATGTAATGTTCATGTAGCAATGGTAAATGTAAAGTAAGACATTGGTTGTAAATCGAGTTTGCAGTCCAGTGCTAGGTAGCATTAGCCACTATAACGTATTGGTCCAGGAGAATTAATAGCAGCAAACCCTGGAGAGCATTAAACTGATAAAGCTTAATGCTTAAGATGGTTCATTGGGCTTTTCTTTACTATATTCTTCCTGGGCCTCCTCAGGTTATGCAGTTCACTGAATATTCATTTAACAGTTTGGCTAAATTGGTTTAAGGTGTGAATGTGGAAGTGAAAGTATGCCTTTCTCTCTGTGTTAGCCCTGTAGGGACGCAATGGGCAATGGATTCTTTGAATTGCCCTCCAGCATTTGCAGGATGATGAGACCGGGATCTGGGATCTGTGTCATTATCTTCAAGATTTTCTTGATGGTTTGATTGTTGTAGCCTTTTGATGGTTTTGTCGAGCCAGTGAGCACTGACCAGAAGTAAAAAAAAACCAACAACAACAAAAAAAAACTACAAAATAAACCACATCAAAGTATAAATAGCTCTTTCTAGCAGAATGTTTGCAAAAACAGTACTATTTCACTTCTTGTTTATTTGATCATAAGTCAGAGCCTCTAGATACTCATCAGTCTAAAGCTGGAAACATATTTGGAATTGAAGGAAAAACAAGTGAGACATCACTGACTGCAGTATGTTCTCCATATGTGGACAAAAGACTCTCGGACTTTGTTTTCATTGGTTGATGACCAAGAGCTGAAGGCTGACCAAAATACCAATATATTTCCACTGAGCTGTTTCATTTGGATGTTACCCACTGCACGAGGATTATGGAGGTTTTTCTTTTTTAAAAATCATAGATAAGGACCGACCCTATCATTCTCCCTCTCTTTCTATCCTTTGGCTTTATAATGATGACCCAACCAATGTCCAGTACATGAGTTCTTGATTATTATGGGCCATCAGTGGTAGTGCAGGTTGGGTCACGTAAAACGTAAATGGGTTAGCATTAAGATCCTTTCTAGAGCTATATTTCATTCATTCATGCTCATTCATTCACATTGTGGGCTTAACAGAGAAAACAAGACAAACTTATCGAGCTCAGAAAAAATGAATATGTTAAAATATGAAATCGATTGCCAGCATTGCAACACTCCAAACATTCATTAAAGTATAGTATCCCCTTTATTTCTAATCATGAGTACAGTAAGATGCATGTAACAGGAATGACTGACCCAACCACATAGTTTGCACTTTACACACTTTCTTTTTTCCAGTTGTTCTTGCCTTCATACACGGCCGCACCTTTTCAGCTGCTTCCTACACACAACAGTAGAGTCAACCTCAGGTCCCAGGACGTTTAATACATGGGAGGCGTGATGAGCTGATGGAGCTCCGGCATGTTAGCCTCCCCTGCAGCCGCACCACAAACCACTCCCCGCCACAATGTCTTAAACATGTTCAGTCAAAATGAAAACTAATGGAGTATGAAAATCATCAAAAATGTGCATGTCATCCCGAAGGCCATCTGAAAGGTTGCAGCTGCTGTTTTACACTGAACAGCAAGCATTCCTTATTGTAAAGGATCAGATGTTGGGTTCCTAAGACTCACCAATACGTGAGGTCGAGACATCTGCACTGGAAACTGAAACATTTAACTTCAGTTGAAAGTTTGTGTTTTACAGGACTTCATGCTTGTTTTAACAATTTGTGGCTGATTTTTCAGGATGATACTGCACTGACTCACTGTTCATATTTCATTTTGAAGCTATAAAGATGATCACAATTTCAGTTGTGTTTTTACCCAGACCTGCAACATGCTGGCCCATGACAAGGCTCTGGTCATCAGCTATAATGATGGGTCCTCAGAGGCTTACACAATATTTAAGGCAGTAATTAAGTTATGGGGTGTGTTATCACAGGTCAACTCTCGAGGTCTTGCACACTCCATGCCTCTGTAAGTGGACCCAAAAACACTCAGTGACAGAAAATACGAATGTTTCATATATTTTTTTTTCACATTTCTTTCAGGGACATCATGAGATTCATTAGAAGTCGCTGGACAATGTGGACCCTTAACATCAACACAATAATCATGGACAAATTAAAGAATTGGTTTGAACACGATTGTGCTCAGGGTGCAGAGAAACATATTTACATGCTTTTCATAAATGCCAAAATAATACTGTTCTCTCCAAATAAGCACGCACGCAGCACATTCCTTCCACTGTGTAGTTCTAGTAAATCCAGATGTGTTTGTGACTGCAAGACAAAGGCAGGCTACACATGAATATGTCAGGGAGCGTGTGTCTCCTGCTCGTACAGCGGGCACAGCTTACACAGTCATATTCTCAAGACTCTTGTGACAAAATGCAAGTTCCCACAAACGCATTGACTTTACAGATCTAGTCTAAAGCTGAGGAAAGTTAGCATCAGGTCCAGACTTCAGCAAGTAGTTGTTGGGTCATTTCTCCTGGAACTGACTCGTTTGCTTTGAAGGACACTGCAATGAAAAATCCAATAATTTGGTTCGTCCGTGTGCTTAATGTGAGCATAGGTTCCAACCTTCAGACTGCCTGTAACGTTAACCCAAAAGTTGGTTTACTCTTCCTGTTCAGAAAGCACTCACAATCATATGCTAACATAAAATGTGCGATTTTTAGTTTTGCAGGTCTGCCAGAAGTTTTTCTGCCGACTGTGGCGACACCGTAAAGCCACATGGAGCTTGGAGTGTCACTTAAAGTTCCAAGATCCAGGAGAACTCTGGGAGACTCAGAGGAGAGGAAAATGATTGAAAGAAAAGAAAAGAAATAGGTCACAGCTGTTCTCAATCTCCCCCCACCCCCACCACACCAAGCACTCCAGCCAACCCACCTCCTCAGTGCACACACACACACACACACACACACACACACACACACACGCGCAAATTGGAACCATCTGCTTAGCCCTAGACATCATGTTTCATATGTTTATTTTCTCAGTCCAGGGGGAGAACAGAAAAAAAGAAACTCCACATTCCAGAAGACACATGATCCACCGGTCGGTGAAGGAGGAGGAGGAAGGACAACATTAGATTTTTAGTCCTGCGTGCAGTGCTGGGAGGTAGTGTCACCATGTGGAAACTGTTGAACTGCATTTACTGTAGCGTAGCTCAAACAAAAGTAAGGCAGGCAACTTTTGTGTACATTTGCAATGGTATATTTTTATTTTTCAGAACTTTCCAAAACAAAAAAGTGAAACTCAAATGCAGACCTACAATCTGCATTTGAGTAGGCAACTCTAGGCTTCAAGGGCCCCATCATCACAAAAAAGTATTAAATAAAGAACCCTGTCCACTTAAGACTGGCTCTAGAAGCAATACAGCACCCATAAACTGCCCTGTTGAAACTGTTATTTAAACTAGGTTTGTGTATTCACCTGGAATGGCTGCAGGGTGTTGACAGAGAAGGCAAAGAAACTGTTCTCCTCCCCACACTCCCACTCTTCAGCCACCATATGGGTCCTTGGCCCTTCAACTGGGGACAGAGCCTAACTATTTTCAAGTGGGATTTACTGCAGCACATCATTCCATCTGTCCTCCATGTCTATTCCCTGCCTCATTGCACACATTTGTGTGCTGTAACTTCAATATGTATGCATGCAAGCATTATATAGATACTGTGTTTATTTTCAATACTGCAGCTTTACTGATGCAACTAATGCAGCTTACACTAGAATAGTGTACGTGTCATTCAACAAAGGGAAAACATCCACAGTCTCTAAGTCCAGTATCCAAGCTGACGGTCCGATAGACTCCACTCCGTATTTAGACTTGATAGTGAAACAGACTCACAAATCCTCCTCGAGTAAAACAGGGGAGGCTATTGGACAGAAGAATGGTGAGTGGCGCACACATGGAAACAGGTAAACAGAGGGCAGGTGAGCATCTGCCACAACTGGTCTAACACTCAAGTGCTGACTGAAGGAATGTCCTCCATATGTGAAGGGAGCCAACTAATCAGCAGATGAGGAGCACTGGGGGTTGATTGTTGCAGGTATGCCAGAGACCAAGGAGACCAAGACAACTCCGCCTCTTAACAATTATGGTGCGGTTACCACTCATACCAATGCCAACACACACACACACACACACAGAAACAAAGACACAAAGGGAACTGAACAACAACAAACAAGAAACCCTCACCCAGGACCGTTGATAAACTCAGAGACACTAAAATAAAGAAACTGTACAAAGCTTAAACTTAAATCATCTTCTTAATGCAAAGGAAAGAATAATGAATCCACAAAAAGTCAAAACACTGACGCCTGAAGCAGACCTTTGACCTCCGTCAACTTCAGTGCAGCTGATCCCAAATTTGGACCCTTCTGTGCAGAGTTGAAAGTATCTCCTCCCATGAGGAGATCATGGGAGAAAGACATGCTTTTACTTTTATCTCACTTAGGTAAAAGTAAATAGTGTGTTAATGCGGTTAATAGATTTTTATCTTTTAAGCTAATTTTTCAAGCCGGGGATTTTTGAATTTATATTTTACTAAATATTTCCAATATAACTAACTTATATTTTTCATCTAAAGATAATTTAGTTTGTACTTTTAACAAATCAAAGATACTCTATCTATTTAATTTCACTATCTAGCACCAACAAGAACAGTAGCATCAAGAAAGCATGGAGCCCAGTGTGGCAAACACGCTGGGCTCCATGCTAATACACACAGTGGGATTTAGGGACTGTTGGGTCTTTTTCAGGTTCAGTGACAGGGTTCCAGATGCCGCCATTTTGCAACACGGGTCACCTCTTTTCATGCTGACTTGGTCACACGGTAAGACTTGCGGTGGTGGCTTGTGCGTCTACATCAACATGGAATGTTGTGCTAGTTTCCAATTACTGCTCATCGCTGGTAGAGTTTATGACTGTTAGATGCACACCTTTTTATTTACCTCGAGAATTCACTGCTGTGCTCGCAGTGCACATCCTACCCAGCGCTAACAATAAAGAGGCGCTCTGCAAACTGTACAGGGTGATCAGTGAGCTGCAGGACTCACACCCCGATTTCACAGACTGGGACACGTTCAGGGAGGCTGCAACAAATGGCAACCACATTATGTCTGTGAAGGTTCTCAGTCATCCAGGTCATCGTAGTCTAAGGAGCTTGGAAAGAAAAGCGTCTGGACTTCTTTGAGTTGCTTGAAGACGTTTCACCTCTCATCCGAGAAGCTTCTTCAGTTCTAAGGGTCAATGGTGGAGAGTCCCAGATTTAAACCCAGTGGGAGTTTCCCCCCAAAGAGGGACAAAGGACCCCCTGATGAGGGGCGTTAAGGCCCCTTCCCAGATGCCTTAACGCCCACTCACATCCTCGGCCATCTGACCTCAGGAAATCACATGATAGGGTGGGGCCAGGTTTCACAATGAGCTCACCCGAAACCCTGGCTGATTGGGACCGACACCCATTTTCACACCTTGGCTCATGTGATTAGGTAGAGTATCATCAAGGTGTCCTTTGTCCCTCTTTGGGGGGAAACTCCCACTGGGTTTAAATCTGGGACTCTCCACCATTGACCCTTAGAACTGAAGAAGCTTCTCGGATGAGAGGTGAAACGTCTTCAAGCAACTCAAAGAAGTCCAGACACTTTTCTTTGCAAGCTCCTTAGACAATGGCAACCACACCAACTTTTGAGGACCAGCTACATCAGTAAGTGGATCAATGATGTCAATGTCTCCAAGACATCATAACACGGTCCAACCAGAAACTGTGGATGACTGCAGAAGTACGTGAGCTGCTAAAGACTCGAGACTCCGCCTTCAGAGCAGGCTACAAGGTGGCCCTGGGAACAGTGAGGGCCAAACTGTCTCGAGCCATCAGAGCAGCGAAGCAAGCGCATGGCAGAAGAATCCACACTTCCAGGACAGCAGTGACACGCAGCGCATGTGACAGGTCATCCAGGCCATCACCAACTACAGGAAGACGACACCTGCCTACGATGATGACGCCTCCATACCCGATGCGCTGAAACAACTTCTATGCACGGTTTGACGCTCAGAACATTGTGTTGGTGAGGAAGCCCATCCCCCTCACAACGACAAGTTTCTGTGTCTGACTACAGAAACTTTTTTGTGCTAGATTCTGTTGGCTTTGTGTCTCTCCAACCAAATCTGACTGAACGAGCAGCAAAAGAAGATCCAAACTCTGCTTTACATTTGGTTTCACATAAACTCCCTCTGACTTTTGCTGTTTTGCTTCCACCACAATGAAATCACATTTCCTGCACAGCTCTCTCTCTCTCTCTCTGTGTGTGTGTACTTCAAGAACAGTTTCCCATCTAAAAAATCTATTTTCTGCATTATTTGCTTGCTTATTGCGCACAAGTCTACCGTTGTGTGCAGCGCTGTCGGCCCGCTGTGGGTCTTTTTTTATTTAACTGACTTCCGAAAAGAAAGTGTAATTTCTGCTGTTCAATACTGAAGAAATGTAAACTTCTTATAATTATGCGAAATTGCAAAACGCTCAGCTGTGTCTGTAATCAAACCTCTGTGACTTTGCTCTACTTCACTTCAGCAGCATCAGGTCATGTTCACATGTTGATTCATGGTCTTCTTCTGTTTTTGTTCTACTGCAGAATATTTTTAAGGTTATCTGCTATAAAAAGTCAGGCCAGGAAATTCTCCTTTGTGTTTTTCTGTTTTATCCTCAGTTACTTTGACACAAAGGCATCTGCTGTGCTTACACCTCTGATGAAGTCTCACAAGTGTCAGCTTTCTTTTTATAGATATAAAAATATGGATATGTGCTGATAAATGATCAGAATTATAATATTTCTGACTGTCTGAGGCAAAATTTCCCTGATTCAAATCGAATCGAATCGAATCGTGGATCGAATTAAATCGGGACCTTGTGAATCAGAATCGAATCGATTCTAGAAATCAGTGACGATACCCAGCCCTAGACCCCACACTCACCTCACACACACTCGTCACCCTGCTGCCTTCTGAAAGAGGTACCAGAGTATTCTTGCCCTGACTGCCAGACTGTGGAACAGTTTCTTCCCCCAAGCCGTCAGACTCCTGAACACTCAGTGACTGGACTGACACACACACACCTTCGTACATGTCACTACCAAGCACTTATCTGCAGTATCTCATACACACCCACACGCACACACACACACACACACCCTCATACACCAAGTTACTTTTTGCAAAATGCTCAGTGCAGACACAACAGTGCAATAGAAAAGTGCAACAATAACAGTTGGTTGTGCAAAAGACTGTCTTGTGTCTCTATTGTTCCATTTTGGCTTTGTTTTGGGGTTTTTTGCAATATTTGCAAAAAAACCCGCCGAAACTATGTATTCATGTGTTGATTGTCTGTCATATGTAGCACCATGGACTTGGAGGAACGTTGTCTCACTTCACTGTGTACTGTATCACTGCACATGGCTGAAATGACAATAAACCCACTTGACTTTATATTGTGAGCTAAAGACCCCACAATAATACAGAGAAAACCCCAACAATCAGCAACAACTGGCGAAAAATTCTCTTTTAACGGAAAGAAACTTCCAGCAGAACCACGCTCCGGGAGGGGTGGTGATCAGGTGTAACTGGTTGGGGTGAGACGTGGAAAACCGGAAAAAAGACACAGACGCTGTCAAAGAGAGATAGAGATTAATAAAAATAATAATAATTAAATTGCAAATGGTGTATAAACACAGTGAGTGAAAAGATGTGAGGGAAGATGAAACACCCAGTGCATCATGGGAAGCTCCCAGCATCCTGGACCTCTGAAAATATAAATATGGGAGGATTCAGGGTCACCTGGTCCAGCCCTAACTATATGCTTTAGCGAAAAGGAAAGTTTGAAGCCTAATCTTGAAAGTAGAGATAGTGTCTGTCTCCTGAATCCAAACTGGAAGCTGGTTCCACAGAAGAGGGGCCTGAAAACTGAAGGCTCTGCCTCCCATTCTACTTTTAAATACTCTAGGAACAACAAGTAAGCCTGCAGTGTGAGAGCGAAGTGCTCTAATAGGGTGATATGGTACTACAAGGTCATTAAGATAAGATGGGGCCTGATTACTCAAGAAACTACCTCATGAAACAAAGAGAAAAAGGCCAAATTCCAGCTCACTTTACAAATTCACAATAATCTTTCCTCCTTTCTTTTGCCTTCTACTCTGTCTTGTTTTGCCTTTCTTTGCCTACCATTTCATTTTCAGGCAGGAGTGGATATATGAGATGGCACCAGTAACTCTAATCCAGAAACTGAAATTTGCATCTATGTTTCTGTCCACATGTATATTTGCAGAGACACACCTGCATATTTTTACATCAGCGGTTAATGTTGGAGGTTTCAAAATAGCTCACTCATAATCTCATGCAAAGATGGCTGTGCTTATGTTGTGCACAGAAAACAGAGAAAACAGGAAATTGGTGGCAGCTCATTCCCTCCTGCCAAGCTTCAGCTGCTAACTGAGCATATGCTTTCCCTCCACAGTACCTCATTAGAGAGAGAGAAGGGAAGAAAATGGAGGGGAACGGAGGCTGAGGTGAGACACAAAGAAAGAAGTGATTGAAAGATGGAGTAAAAGGAAAAAAAAACTAAGTCATGACAGGAGAATGAGTAAGACAGAGACGATGTCAAATGACCTTCAGGCAGTGAGCTGTGCTGGGACTGAAAAGCCCTGTGGTGTTAGGGAGAAGTCCCTCCCACAAGTCGAACTGACTCGAACCTCGGGATACCACACACACACACACACACACACACACACACACACACACACACACATGTAAGCGCACACACACACACTTCCAAAAACACACACACGTGATAATCAAAGAGGTCGAGCTTCAAACAAAACAAATAGTTTTCATACACGACCTGTTATGTTATTTGATGACTGGTCTATAAAAAATTTTGTTTGTTTGGTTGGTTGTTTTCTTGTGTTAATTACTGAAGCAGCTTCCTGATAGCCCTACGCAGCTGCAGTGATGAGATGTTGTCATTTGTAGTTTGACCCAATAGCATGAGAGTTTCCCATCAGAATATCTAATCCCAGTGACACAGTGCCCAGTACCCAGTGCGTGTGGTCTTCCTCCCACAGTATAAAAAATATAAAGATGCATTTTTTTAGGTTTTAGCTCGAGATGTGGTGTGGATAAAGCACTTCCATGCATAGAATAAAGCACTGCACGAATACATGGATAAATGTGTCTCGTAGTCTTTGTGTCTGTGTGGACAGGATAAGCTGCACTGTCTTGGAGAAACTGGAGTTCCTGGAGAACAAACTCTCTTTGAAATATCTGCTCTAACAAGATGTCACAACTCCCCTAACCATGTCTTCACACAGTATGCCAACACATCCTCGATCACCTGTCTCTGTGTCCTCCTCTCTGCCTGGCTCTGCCTTGTTGTTGTCTCTTGTTCTTATTGGTTGTCCTCTGTGGGATGTTTAACCTGCTTTGTCTGATTTTCTAAATCTGATGGAGAGAGAAAGTTCTCTCCATCTCATTCCTGTCATCTCTCTTCCAACCCTGTCAAAAAGGCATACCAAAGGTGATCTGAAGGCTCTCCAATTGAATCTTAAATCACCTCATAACACAGAAGACTTGAGGATTGTTAAACTCAGTAAAGACAGCCACATCAAGTGTCCTAGGTGAGGTGGTTTTGGTGATTTTGACGTGATTATGTCTCTCTGTGCTCCACAGGACCAGACATTAGTGGTTTGGAGGGGTGGGTGGATACATGTTCAACAACCAATGACAGCCTCTAATTTGAGGCTTGCCTGTAAATGTGTCGGCTCTGTAACAATTTCAGTAACTATTCAAATATTTGGTTTTTATGTTGATTCAGACTCTTTTTAGATTCTTAGAAGAGTGCATTTGTTGTGGCTTCAGATAGCATCACATTTTTTTCTCTGTGACCTCTTGATTAGCTGAAGTGTAAGTACTATGTGGCTGACCTAGATTTTCTTCATCTGACCAAACCCCTCGTCTCCTTCGAAGCCTGCTTTTCCTCCATCATTCCATGTGTCAAGTGAAGCTAAGTCCCATGGCTGAATGTCCGTGTGCTCTAATTGGTCTGTAGCATCTGTCCTCACACATATGCACGTACTCCCCAAATCCCACACAAACACACACACACAGGTGTAACTGTGCATCTGTCTGACAATAAGAGGGAATACACAAAAAAAGCTTTCCAGGTTGCCACTCAAATTCTGAGCTCCATGTGCATGTGTGCCAACTGTTGTTAAAGCATAAAAGCCAGGTGTTTATGACAGGAACACCGTGTTTGGGTTTAGGGGGTTATTAAAAGCACTATTTGACTTGTTTGCATTTTGCACAACATAAGCACACGCTGTGTGATTTTTAAAAACTCTGGAGGAACATCTTTAATGACACACAGTGACCTGAAACTGCAGGCAGGAATGTATGCATAACTTAATGCCTTATTTTGTTTTTCACAGGGATATTAAAAGCATATGTGCTGCTGCTTGTTTTTACATCAGCTATAAAAAGATGCTTTCTTGACTTCCAGGGGCCGCTGGCAAGTTGACTTGCTCAGAAAGGATCAAGCATGAGAAACAGAAGAGGAGTTTGCATCATTCCTTTAATCTGAGTGTTAAAAGAAGGGGATGGAGGGAAGGCGTGGGGGGAGGTGGGGGGGATAAGCCAACAGCAAAGAGCAAAAATGACAGAAGGAAGAAAAGACAAGACAAAACAAGAGAATAACAAAGGGAGAAAAATACTCAACAGTTTTAAAGTGCTCCTGGAGGAACAGCCAAATGTATGAGCATCCACCCTCAGACAGGACACACACACAGTGCAAAGGCACTGATGACACACAGCACATATGCCTTCTGAGAGAAAGTATTCTTCCTGAGACTGACTTGCAGGCCTTTAGCTTTTATTATACTGTGACAATGTTGGAAGAAAACTGTTGTTTTCCACACAAAAACCCACACAACACATCCTCCTTTCTTTCCTCTCTATCACTTCACCCTCTTCAGCTATGGTTCCCTGAGGAGCAGCATTTTGATGCTAATTGTAAACTCCAAAGTTAAGAAACAGCTGGCTCTCAAAGAAGACACAACAGGCGTCAGAAGAGAAGGGGAAGCAGCAAAGAGACAGAGGCGATGTCAGAGGGCAGGCAGATATGATGCCACGGTTATGACTTTCTGTGCTTTCACTATCAGAAGCCAGCAGCATACACACTACTGACTACACATAACATTTCCTTTGTGCAGAATTTAAGTGCACAAAAATTTGATTGTGAGTTGTGTAAAGGTGGTGTTTCACATTTCTGCATTAAAATGTCTCCTCCAGTATATTTCCTGTCATGTCATTAGATTTATCCAACACTCTGAAGGAGGGGAGAAATAACTAATGCTGGGTGTTGGCCGCCATCTGCCAAGGTCAGTTTGGACGCTTCCTTTCTCGTGCTTTCCATCTTGAATCCTGATCAAAAAGAAAATAAATGGGCTGAACCCTCCGGAAGCACCAAATCCATTCAATCCAAGTGTTCTAGGAGGCATGTTCCAACTTCCAGAGACGTCCCACCAAAAGTCAGGATTATTTGGGGATGACTGTATTCCTGACTGTGATCCTTCCTCCTGATACTGTCATGGGTCTGCTGTGTGGAAAGATGATGACGAGCTAAATGCAGACACTTGAAGGCGAGAAGTCGGCAGTTTAAAGGCTGAACGAAAATACAACCAAGGGGCAAAACAGGCTTAACTAATAAAACTAGACTGGGCAAACTATAACTAAATACTAAATACTGAACACAGAACATGGGGAACATGAAACATGGAACATGAAACCTGAAGAGAGACAAAAATCCCCCAAATAAACTCAAACACCTAGGTCGCAGACTTTCGACCACGACAGGTACACATGGAAATTTAAGAGTCTACTGCTTCTTTTCCTGCTAATTTTCTCTTGAAACTATGGTAGAGCCCAGCCTCTACCAGTCTTGTACTTAGAGCTTGGTCCTGTGCTGCCATGAGCAAACCATGAGGAAAAGTTGCTCTCAGAGCCTTTTCCTCCCAACCCACCTCTTTTGCAACTCTGCACTTACATAAGGAAGTTTTTGAGCAGCTGTGTTGGGGCTCAACACAGCTGCTAAATTTGATAATGGCATAATTATAAGAGAGTTTAGGGTGAGTCTTCAAAACAGCATGCACCGATCTCAACATACAATTACGTAATAATGTCACTAAAAAAAGCTATCTTGGTGTTTTCAGAAGCAAAAGTGTGAGGTTGTTGTCTGAATACCAGAAAATACTGGTTCAAACAGAAACTCTTTTCCAACTGACTAGAGAATCCTCAGAGAGGCTTGGTGAGCTTTCTCTGGAAGCTCTGGACGTGGTATTGGTGAAGTGAGTGGCAAAGGCTTGTCCACCACTTCTATATCTGGTTGGGTAACAATGATGAGTTTTGCTCGTTTGCATCTGGAAGTCCCAAAAGTCCTTAGTTTGGTCATACTCAATCACCTTGGTGGCCATTTTGACCTTGAGACTTCCAGACCATACTAGGCACAAACATTCTGTTGTACTATACCGGCCACTTGGTTATGGCGTTCCATGGATGCCCTGCCTGTTAGCATGTTGCATCCTCCTGTTATGTGCTGAATTCTCTCATGGCCATCATTGCACAGCCTGCACCTGGGGTCTTGCTCGTGTAACCCAGTGAGTTTACACAGCTCAGTAATGCAATACAACATTGTTATTGTTAATTGTGATTCATCGTTACTCTGTTAACCACTGAGTTGAGCTAAAGCAAATCAATAATAATTTATGGCAAAGGGGTGGGATTAAATAAGTGTTTTCTTCTTCCCACTCCATTTCAACATGTAAATTAATCAGAACGGCAGCTATATTGTGTCAGGGTTTCTGGATCGTTGACCCAGTATTTTCAGTTCACGTTCACTGTTTATCTACTGCCTGTTCCACTTCCTGTTTTATTGTGTTAACCTTGGTCTGTGTGCATTATGTTCAGCCCTCTTCCCACTTATCAGTAGTTCATTATGTTCAGCTGTTTCACTCACCTGTCACCTATCAGTCATTATTCAGCCAGCATATTTAAGTCCTCAGTTCTGTCCTGGTCTTTGTCGTGTCATTGATGTTATGTTGTCGTTCCCGTTAGTGCTCAGTTATTCAGCCAGCCACTCAGTCTTTCAGTCAGCTAGTCAGTCCTACCATTCCTGCTTTGTTCATTCACCTGCTCCAATAAACCCTCATCATTTCTGCACCGTGAGTCCTGCGTTTGGGTCATCTCTTCCACGCCTCCACACACAAAACCTGACATATTGAAATGTATTGAATTTTTTTGTATAGTATTTTTTTTCTCTCTCTTATTTTCTTTTTTAAATGTACCTGTATATTGTTTACATGTTTGAAATAAATTACCAATCAATCAATCAATCAATAACAAAAGATAAATAATATAAATATTAGAATAAAACCCCAAAGAGTATATTTAACACCCCTACTGGTTAGGAAGGAACAAGCCCTGCCTTCCTCTGCTCTGTGCCGTCACATGTGCTCAGACACAGAGAGAGACGGAGGTGCACGAGACCATCGCTGATTTTCACCACCAAGCTTGTTGCTGGAAAATAACTATAAACTTGATAAATTGAGCAAATATCCATACCGGAGATCTGCATGGACCTTGGAGAAACGGGCCTGATTTGTTGAGAACGTTTTGGACTTTGGAACCATCACGGTGAGTCAGAAGCTGTTAAGCTAACCTTGAAGCTAAAAAGCTAACAAGAAGTTAACGGGGAATATAATGGCCCAATTTCAATGTTGTAGATCTGCACGGGTGCAGATGAAGCGGAGAAGATCCTCTCTGAGAGTTGAACATTAGAAGCGTGCTGGAGAGTTAAACTGGGACTGGGCGAATCAGGCTAATTGAAAAGCTAACTAGCCTAACGCTCATAGCTGCAGCTGGAGCCAACCACGTTTTCACTGTGGGAGAACACACGGGGTTTCTCACAGAGTTCAGCTACTCTGAGCACTCAGCTGTGTGCTGATGATGTTTTAGTATTACATGTTTAATATTAAATGCACTAAAATAAGATGATTGTTCATAAGTTCATTTTGATCTTAAAGGTCATGAATCTATTTTATTTTTTTGTTACATTTGATGCTCGATCGGCACTGTATAGATGTCTCTGCGTATTCTTACTGTGCTGATACATTACCACACACTGTAAAACTACAGCCTGTGGACTTTGGTATATTTTTTGGTAATTTTATTTTGTACATTTGAATGTAATTAACATATTGCTTCATTGCTATGCAGTGCAAAGCAATGCTCCTGTAATTCAGTTAAAGGGGCAGTATATGGGCTCAAAATGTGGTCATAAATATTTTGTACTTGTAAATCAGGATTTGTATGTGTAAAAAGAATTTGTGTGTGCGTAAATCAGGATTTGTATGTGTAAAAAGAATTTGTGTGTGCGTAAAAAAGATTTGTATGTGTAAAAAGAATTTGTGCGTGCGTAAAAAAGATTTGTATGTGTAAAAAGAATTTGTGCGTGTGTAAAAAAGATTTGTATGTGTAAAAAGAATTTGTGCGTGCGTAAAAAAGATTTGTATGTGTAAAAAAAGATTTGTGTGTGGACTTAGCCAAAAAAAACCCTGCAAGTTACAAGTACGAATTTTGACCCTATTTTTCTTCCTGTCATCTGATTGGTCAATGTCATGTCAATCACAAATGTAGCAATCCAATCAGAGAACAGATGGGTTTGGCTGTCGGAGGGGCACTTTTTTGAACTGCAGGTCCTTGAAGGGTAATACAGTTTGAAGCTGGAGGATCTCTATATAAATATCCGATAGAAGCTAGGTCCCCTTACTTTCAGCAGCTGTTG
The DNA here is from genome assembly GCF_001858045.2 of Oreochromis niloticus. NCBI lineage: Eukaryota > Metazoa > Chordata > Actinopteri > Cichliformes > Cichlidae > Oreochromis > Oreochromis niloticus. The sequence continues at coordinate 1,123,158 of NC_031966.2, forward strand.
AAAGGATAAAGTTGTGGTATGTCAGTGGTTAGAAATACCATTATTACTTTAGGATTAGTTTAACACAAAGTCAGGGCTGACCTGGGACCATTGCTGTGAGTCACAGTGCGCAGCATAAAGGTCCTTTCACATCGGACGCAGGATGTGCTGCTAATGCTAACTAAAAGCAAAGGATCCAGAATTTGTTGCGCTGGCTGCTGAGCTCTGGGGGTTTTTGAAGCAGCTCTACCTGTACTAGATGCACCTGCTCCTTGTCGTTTCTATCTCTGACTTTATGTCCTCTACAACAGTTTCTGGTTTTTTTGCTAGTTCTTCAAATGTTCAATAAAAACATGTATGCTAATTCATAATGAAGAAAGCTTTGTAATGAAGACTGTCATTTCCAAAACACTGCCCCCCCCCACGGTCCGCAGCGCTGTTGAAAAGGCTGTGGAAGTCCCTGTATAAAGCACGTAGACCTGTGACACAAAAATCACCAAACTCGGACGACCACAGACTGTTTTCCTTCGTGGTGATGAAGGAAAACGCTGGGTTGGCATGTAAAAGGGCATTTATTCCCTTCAAGGACCTGCAGTTCAAAAAAGTGCCCCTCCGACAGCCAAACCCATCTGTTCTCTGATTGGATTGTTACATTTGTGATTGACATGACATTGACCAATCAGATGACAGGAAGAAAAATGGGGTCAAAATTCGTACTTGTAACTTGCAGGGGGGTTTTTGGCTAAGTCCACACACAAATCTTTTTTACACACACAAATCTTTTTTACACACACAAATCTTTTTTACGCACGCACAAATTCTTTTTACACATACAAATCCTGATTTACAAGTACAAAACTGATTTACAAGTACAAAATATTTATGACCACATTTTGAGCCCATAGCAGTACTGTAAAAAATAATTTACCATAGTTCATGGTTTATTTAGGATTTCTGATAGAAATGTGCACCTTGATGATAGAATAAGCTGATTCTGATTTAAAGATTACATTCATGATTAAGATGCACTGTAAAGACTATGATTAGAAATGAAACTTAATGTTTTGTGCTTGTTTTGTTATAGCACTTACATTATTTACCTATGGCCATATATATCATTAGATTGTGAACTGAATTAGTAATAGCCCTGTTGTTTACAGGCTAGTTTTTTTGTGGGATCGTGAGACCTGGATTTCTTCCTGACGAGGAAGATGGCGAGCCTCTCCCTTTGAACCGAACCACAGCCATTCCGAGTTGGGCCAGAAGGGCAGGTTGCTCTTCTCTCACGAACAATTGCAACAGTGCGGTAGGATGATATCGCACCAATCACAGACTTTTGACCTTTGGATTTGACTTGACTGAACACTATTAAGCTGGCAAGACTGACATATCTGAGCTCAGAGAGGATTCTGGGTATTATTATTATTGCTGTTACTGTATTTTATTTTATGTTTTCATTCCTGTTTAGGAAGTGCTGTTAAATTGTTGCTACATAGTTCAATACAATTCAAAGCAACTTTACCTGTGGCTCCAGTCATTCCTCTGCACGCAGCTCACTTTATCCCTCCTACGAATCTAGCTATTGGCCCATTCTCTCCATCTTACTTTAACTTCCCCTACCCTATCCTGTACTTGGCTACACTCGGTATGGTAGAGCCCAGCCTCTATCAGTCTTGTACTTAGAGCTTGGTCCTGTGCTGCCATGATTAGTGCCTCTGTGCTGTCAGCCCACCTTTGTCCAGCCATTGGTAGGATTTTCTTGATACCCGCCACGTCTTCTATCTGCTAGAGGTATATGCCATGCATGGGGCCTGTCCTTCCATCTTAGTTTCTCTTTTTGTTCCTCTTCATTCTATGAAGGTATTCACTAAACCCATCTTTCTTATGTACTAATGGATCTTTGTTGGTTCATCCTGGAGAGTAGTTCTGACATTCACTAGTCCTTCTCAGGACTTGCCTTACTCTCTGCAGGTATTTGCTGGTTGGTGCTTTCCTAGCAGCACATTAATGGTTCCCATTTGCCTGTGGGATTCCAAAGTACTTATAGCTACCTCGATGTCTGCAATGTGGCCTTCTGGTAGTGCTGTCTCCTCAGTTCTAACTTTCCTCTCTTTGTTACAATCCAACAATATTTTTCCTGTCCTGTTGACACCCTGATGTCATTGCTGTAGATCCTAGTGGTGTGGATCAGTGAATCAATTCACTCCTGGCATTCAGTTTCATGTCATCCATATAGAGGAAGTGGTCAACAATTGCTTCATTCTCTAGTTGGTCTCTGTAACCAGTCTTGAGTGAGTGCAATGAGTGTAGTAAGCTTTTATTAGCTAGCAGGAATGAATCATGTCAGGGCCTGGTACTGTCTAATGCTTCACATTGGAGCTGTTCTCATATTGTTCCCCTGCCACTGAGAGTACATCTTGGATCTGGTTTATTTCCTTGGTTTCTATCTTCTTGGTATACCTCTTCAAGCAGTTTTTCCAAGGCTGTGAGCCTTTGCTTGACAGGTTCCTAAGAGTGCAGTTATGGTAATCTGTTCTTAGGCACCCCTTTCTTCATCATACCTTTCTGCAATTTCAATAGTTGACTATCTTCCCTCCATGCTATCTTGTTCTTGGCATACAGTCACTTTCTCTTTAGAGTTGTTCTGGTCCTAGTGGCTTTTCATCTTGTAGCCAAGCATGTTAAGGATCACTGGTGTAGATCACCTGGTCCATTTCAATGAGGGTCGCAGTAGTGATCATCCGTAAAGCTGCCTTCACATATCACAAAGGGTACTTCAGATAATATTGGCAATCGATCACAGATGGTCCAGGTTTCCATCTTAGCCATGATACTCTCTTTCAGTTCAGCTGCTGTCACTTTCAATGGTGTCAGTGCACCAGTTGTTCTTGGGGCTTGGTACCCAATCTCGAGGGTGGGATTGATGATATCGCCCTCCTGACTTGACATCCTGGTTCCCGTTGCTATAGCATTTATGTTGTACCTTGTCAGTCTCCAGTTGTCATAGCAGTTGTTTCTTCCAGATGTAAGAACAAAGAGCCACTAGTTGTTTCAATATTGGTCTAGATGCACAGTGATGAAGAATTTATAGGGTCCTCATTCTCCTCATATAAACCCTTTTGCTGGAATTATATGTGTAGTGGCATTGCAACAGCCCCCTCTTCTTATCCCTTGTCCACTTATGCCTCCTTGTCCAGTAGTCCATTTCTCATCAGTGTGTCCTGGTTCCTCAACACCTGACGCAGGCCTTGTTAATGAGCTCTTGCAAGTGTAGCATCCCTACATGACAAAGATTAATGTTTCTCTCTGAATGTGTTTAACTGGATTCCATTCAATGACCAGGCAATTTTTCCTTTCCCTTATTCTTTAATCAACAGCCATTTAATTCCACAATCCACTTAGATGAGCCCATTTGTTCAGGTTGCTTCTTCTGACATTATACAGTCATTGAAGTATTCAGTCTTAGGTTACTTATGTTAATTAAGACCTTTTAATTAAAAACCCAGAAATAAAAGGAGGCAAATAAATAAATGTAAATACAATCAACAAATCTTTATTTCAAATATAAAAGTAACAAGCGTACATCTTTATAAATTGATCTATTATTATTTAACAGCTATCTGAAAGTATTGCACTTTAAATATTTCCTTTCTATACTATTATATATTTTTAATGTATAATACAGCCATATAAGTAGTTAATCCTATCTCATCCAAATGCTGCTATATATGTGGTTATATTTTGCCGGCTCGGACGTCGCCTGGATCAACAAGGTCCGCGTCAGGTGTTGAGGAACCAGGGCACCCTGACGAGAAGTGGGCTACTGGAACAAGAAGGCATCGGTGGGCAAGAGATGAAAACAGGGCATTGTTGGAATCCTACTACGCAAGTAACCCTGGCGGAAGGGGTTACATGAATAGGATGAGGGACCTATGGATTCTTCGATACCCAACATCCACAATGACGGCGAAACAACTAGTAGCTCAGTGTTCCAACATTCGAAAGAAGGGGGGGAGATATCATCACCCCCACCCGAGATTGGGTACAAAGCCCCAAGTGCGATAGGAGAAGGATCGTTGAGTTCAAGAGGAACTGACCTGAAAGATAGGATCATGGCCAAGCTTGGAACCTGGATCCCCCATAGCCGGTTACCAAGATTACGTGAAGTACCCTCAGAAGGTCTGCTAGATGATGTTAATGCAGCACTACGGATGATACCTACAACCACGATTACCGACACTAACAAGCTGATCTACAATATGGCAGCAGTGATCAGTGAGATGCTTGGCTATAAGTTGAACAGCCACAAGGAGCAGTACCCTCCATGGAGAAGGACGCTAGAGGGCAAGATCAAAGGAGCATGGAGGGAGGTTAGCCAACTAACGGAGTTGCAGAAAGGTGCGACAAAGAAGGTGCATAAAAAATACAGCAAGCTGTCCATACCTGAGGCCTTGGAAACTGCCAAGCAAAGACTCATAGCCTTGGCCAGCCGCTTGAGGAGGTACACCAGAGAGATAGAAGGCAGCTGTTCTCCACAGAACCAGCAAAGGTGTACTCTCAGTGGCAAGGGAACAATAAGAGAACAGCACCACCAAGGCTGGAGACGGAGCAATACTGGAAAAGCATATGGGAGAAGGACGCAAAGCATAACAGCAATGCTCAGTGGCTAGTGGATCTGAGGGCAGACCATAGCAACCTCCCTGAACAGGGTCCAGTAACCATCAAGGTGGTAGACATCCAAGCAAGGGCCTCTAGTATGAAGAGTTGGACAGCACCAGGCCCCGACATGGTTCACGCCTACTGGCTAAAGAAGCTGACTGCACTCCACGAGCGTCTGGCAGCACAAATGAACCAGCTGCTAGTTGATGAGAGACACCCGGAATGGCTAACCAAAGGTCGGACGGTCCTGATCCCCAAGGACCCCAAGAAGGGACCGGTCCCATCCAACTACCGACCAATAACCTGCCTCAGTACTACATGGAAGCTCCTGTCAGGTATCATATCGGCTAAGATGAACAGGCACATGGGTCAATACATGAGCGGGGCACAGAAAGGGATTGGCAAGAATACCAGAGGCGCAAAACACCAGCTACTGGTAGACAGGACAGTCAGCCGAGACTGCAAGACCAGGCTGACCAACCTGTGCACTGCCTGGATTGATTACAAGAAGGCCTATGACTCGATGCCCCACAGCTGGATACTGGAATGCCTAGAATTGTACAAGATCAACAGGACCCTAAGAGCCTTCATCAGGAACTCAATGGGGATGTGGCGTACAACACTAGAGGCCAACTCCAAGCCCATAGCACAAGTCACCATCAAGTGCGGGATCTACCAAGGCGATGCTCTGTCCCCACTGCTGTTCTGCATAGGCCTGAACCCCCTCAGTGAGATCATTAACAAGACTGGCTACGGATACCGACTACGGAACAGAGCAGTTGTCAGCCACCTCCTGTACATGGATGACATCAAGCTGTATGCCAAGAGTGAACGAGACATCAATTCACTGATCCACACTACCAGGATATACAGCAATGACATCGGGATGTCATTCGGTCTGGAGAAGTGTAGTCGGATGATAACAAAGAGAGGGAAGGTAGTCAGAACTGAAGGGATCGAGCTACCAGAAGGCAACATTGCAGACATAGAGGACAGTTAGAAGTACCTGGGGATCCCGCAGGCGAATGGAAACAATGAAGAGGCAGCTAGGAAAGCTGCAACCACCAAGTACCTGCAGAGGGTCAGGCAAGTCCTGAGGAGTCAGCTGAATGGTAAGAACAAGATCCGGGCTATCAACACCTACACCTGCCCGTGATCAGGTATCCAGCGGGTATAATAAGTAGAGATGGCACGATACCACTTTTTTATGTCCGATACCGATACCGATATCATAAATTTGGATATCTGCCGATACCAATATGAATCCGATATAGTGTTTTTTTTAATCAATAAAACTGTTTTTTTAATATCTTGCTGCATTTTGTATTAAGTTCATACTCAAGTTTAAAAAAACAACAACACTAAAGCTATTCTGTTATACCTGTATGCAAAAAAATACACTGCACCCAAAATATTTCATAGTTCAGCAATTCAGATCAATCTAATAAACTTAAACCTACTCCATCCTCCCTATTCTGGTATTTTAAAGAGTACTTAGCAGAAATATTAAGCAACCTAACTAATAGGGTTGCAAACTCCCAGCAAAAAAAAAAAAAAAAAAAAAATAGGGAACCACCCCCCACCCTCCACCTCATGATGCTTAATCAATGTCATCAACTTTAATTTGATGCAGGGTGAAAAAAATGCACAGAAATAAATTATTTTTCAAGAATAATTAAATAGATTCAACATCTTTCTTCAACAGAATTGCAGAATTCACAAATGGTTCTTTCCCAAAGGAAAAAGTAGTAGCTTACTAGGGTATATTAGACTTAACAGTTACTATATACAGTAATGGACTTCTATACATTTTACATCAGGTTAAAACTTTGGGTGTAAGATTCAGATAATTATTTATTAAAAGCTAGGCATTTTAAATGAGAATAAGAAAGAAAAGTGTGTCTTTGTGCCCCCTTTTCCCTGTTCATGCCCTATCGGCCCCCCTGGCTAAACTTTGCTAGATCCGCCCCTGCACAGTTACCAGCCGTCAGCTAGAAAACGATCCTGGTGTAGAAAGTAATATTAAATAAATTGTAACAACAGCTTATCAAGCTTAAACGTGCTGCTGTTGTTCAGCCGCTGGTTTCCTCTTTCTGGTGCAAAGTGGGCCAAAAACAAAGAAGAGAGACGGACTCTTGACAGAAAAGCCGATCAGCTGATCATTAAGCAGTTTCACGATTGAAGTAGCAGCAGCAGAGGGGGAGAGAAGAGGCAGTCGCTCCATATATCGGTTGTTAAGCTTAACGTGGGAACGCTTTAGAAACATTCAGAGATGAACTTACACACTCTCTTTACTTCTCTCTGGGATAACTTCCTCGGAGATGAAATGCTGGTTAGGTAGCGAGGCTACAAATACACACAGCCGCTCTATTACGTGACCACACTGCTCCGACGTGCTACGGTTATGAGCCGAGTTACGCCGTGTAGCAAGTTTTGTGAGGTGTTTTTTTATATTTAATGGATCGGATTACATTTTTTATTTCTCGCCGATATCCGATCCAGTAATTTAGGTCAGTATCGGACCGATACCGATACGTAATATCGCATCAGTCCATCTCTAATAATAAGTTGGCCAAAGGAGGAGATAGAAGCCACTGACATAAAGACAAGAAAGCTCCTTACTATGCATGGAGGGTTTCACCCCAAGTCCAGCACCCTGAGGCTGTACGCTAAGCGGAAGGAAGGGGGCCGGGGACTGGTGAGTGTCAGCACCACAGTCCAGGATGAGACAACGAACATCCAAGAATACATTGGGAAGATGGCCCCAACTGACTGAGTGCTCAGGGAGTAGTAGTGGAGAATGACCGAGCTAAGATCCTGAGGGACTTCCAGATACAGATGGACAAAATGGTGGTGGCTAACCAACCGGACATAGTGGTGGTAGACAAACAGAAGAAGACGGCCGTAGTGATCGATGTAGCGGTTCCAAATGACAGCAACAGAAAGAAGGAACACGAGAAGCTGGAGAAATACCAAGGGCTCAGAGAAGAGCTCAAGAGGATGTGGAGGGTGAAGGTAACGGTGGTCCCCATGGTAATCGGAGCACGTTTTCAAGAACAATAATTGTTCCTTTGTTTGAGTGTTGAGTGTAATTTATTCATGGTCACAAAAGCAACAGAGCTTACAGCTTCATTAGGGTTTTGACCAGTGAACTGCCAAACAAACATTTGTATGACTTTTTGATAGTTAGATATATTTTATTAACATTATTCATGCAACTTACCTCAGCTTCTTTTCCATTCTCAGGGGTTATCACGAATACTTCCACCTTTTACCGCAGCAACCTCCCGTAGCAAATAGCAAGGGAATTAACAACACAAAGGGAAACATCCAGCAACAAGTCTCCAGAATGAAGAGATGAATCACACCAGGGCCTGACACCATTCAAGGGTGCTGGCTGAAGAAGCTAGCAGCTTCACCTGGCAGCACAAATAAGGAGGCTGCAAACTGCAAGCACTCATCTGAAATGGCTAACACTGGGCAGAACAATCCTGATAAAGAAGGATCCCCACAAACTAAAACACCATCAAAATACTGGTTGATAACCTGCATCTGAGTAGGCATTGGTAAGACATTGGAAAAAAAACATCACAATGCCTAAGTACCAACTTCTGGTTGATAGAGCAGTACACCAGAAGTCAAAGACTAGTGAGACCAACCCAAGGACTACCTGGATTGACTACAAGAAAGCTTATGACTCAATGTCCCACAAATGATTACTACTGTGTTTGGCACTGTACAGTAATGCACTAACTCAAAGCCAACCAAACAAGGCTCCATGAAGTGTGAAATATATGAAGGTCATGCACTGTCCCCACTGTTGTTCTACACAGGCCTCAAACCCCTAACAGCCATTACTGATGAACTTTACATATAGATTCAGGAGTGGGGTGACCATCAACCACTTCATGTACACAGTTCTCATCAAAGTGTATTCCAGGAGAGAGCAGGGCATTGGCTCACTGATCCATCTCACCAGTATCTACAGTGAAGACATTTCATTTGGGATGTCATGTTGTCAGGAGTTTTTCTGTATTGCAACTCAGGTCAGAATAAAGACGTTCAGACAGGTTAACGTGTACACGGGTGAGCCTGAGGGAGACGCACCGTGCAATAGTTGTCAGCCTTTTTATTCATAGCATTCTCAGAGACGTACAGGAAGAGATAAAATAGAACTGTGCAGGCTTCCTGTTGAGTCTGCACTTCCCCATTTAAGTGTAACTTCCCCATTTAAGCTTAATACTGAAAGAGCAAACACATTTAGATAAAGAAACGTACTTTTAAGCATAACATAATAAAAATCCTAGAATCCTAAAAAATCTCTTAACATTCCCTCCTGTTGTACATATGTATATGTACAGTTCATAGCTTATTGTATCAGTCTATGGCCACTTGTAAACATTTTTAGCCAAAACATCATAAAATAGTGGGTTTTGTGAGTATGTTATATCCAAGTGTCTATCTCACCATCATCTTCTTCATTCTGTGATAGGGTGATGCAAGCATGAATTGAAGCAGTTACCATTTTTGATACCATGTTCTTCAAACAAGGTATGACACATGAAGTGAAAAGACACAATAACAGTATTATAACACCAACAAAAACAAGTCCTTTAATCAGCAGGGACTTCCAAGAGCCGCTTAAAAGCCACGTAAGCCAGTCTTCTGTATTTGTGGCATAGTCTCGTTGTTGTGCATCCCGAAGTTGACTGAGTGTTTTCAGAGCATCAGTCATGTTCGGTGAGTGCACATTATCTGGAATGTATGTGCAACATGTGTTGTTAAAGAGGACACCTTTCTCCTTTCTCGACGAGAATCATGTCCAACGCTACCCTGTGTTGCATTACTGCAATGCGCAGAGCGTCAATTTCCTGATCCTGTTCGTCGTCGATTTTACATGAAGCATTCAGAACCTTTTGTCTTTCAGTCCAAAGTTTAAATCCCTCTGGGACAACGGAACCCCATATGGAATCATGCTGCTTGAGGTCTGGGGTGCTTCGTCTTTTCCTTGTTGACGTGGCGTCCATGGTTATCTTGAAAGTGTGGTCAGATATGAAAATGGGAGCGCACTGACCTGTCCAATTCCCAGGAAGGATATCCCAGGCCATTCCTTGCACCCAGAAGGTGCCATTTGAGATGTTGCTGCTCTTCACGAGCCCTCCAGGAGCGTGTGTCTGTACTGCTTTGCAGTTGGTGGTGGTGTTTCCCATTGGCGTGGATCCGTTCTCTTGGCGGTAGCATAGGCTGTGGCTCAAATTCCCATTGTTTCCAAGAAAGACTGGAAATGATTTAGCCTTACTTCTGTGCTTCACTTTCAGGTCAACCCAGAACCATTCGTCACATGTGCCATTTCGCAGTCCTATCTGGAGAGGTTCCTCATGGTTGACCATGATTCCCTGAATTGCGGCACACTTTGCTTGAATTATGTCCATTCCCTTCGCATACAAGGTGGCGTATTGTGTCGTTGGGGGCATATAGGAGCAAACATAGCAGTCTTTTCTGGGTGTGCTATCATGTATATATCGATACCATGCGTTGTTCATCCATGGATGAATGTGGTCTTGTGTCATGTCACGAAGATGTGAGTTGTCATGTGACCATCTTGTCTGCAGGTGGTGTTGTTCATCTTTTTTTCTTTCGGGTGAGTGTTAATAAACTCACCAGGAGTGCAACATTAGCCACTAGGAGGACGAGTGTCTTCATGATGACCAGACACACCTGTGACCTCTGATGAGTAGACTACCGGCAAGAAGAAGAAGGCGGGGTATACCCGATCAGCCCTCCCTCCACCAATAGATCACCATACAGGAGTTAGGGGTGTCGGCGTCTAAACGTTTAGGTTGTCACTCACTTTTTTGCAGTGGCTTTGATGGATCCAGGACTTTCTTTCTGCTATTTTGCAGGCAGTAGGTGTGGTGAGTAGCACTTGATAAGGACCTTCCCACCTTGGTGAACTCCAATTTTTCCTTTGGAGTACTTTGATCAGGATCCAATCACCTGGTTTCAACCTGCAAGATACTGGAGAGTTGTTTAGAACAATCTCTTTATTTTCAAGTAATTTAGTCATCCATTCGGCTAGTGTAGTTTCTCTTATTGACTTATCTATAGGCTCACTTGTAATTGGTAGTGGAAATGGTCTACCGTGAATGATTTCAAAAGGTGTGAGTTTCTGAGAACTTTGTGTCAGTCTCATCCACATTTTTACTAGGCCTATACACTCAGGCCATGGTCTCCCTGTTTCTTCCATGCATTTTCTCAGTCTCTGTTTTATTGCCGTTAGTTCTTTCCACCAGTCCGGCACTTTGTGGTCCACGGGTGTTTGATGCTAAATCCTAATGCTTCAGAGACCTTACTGATTACTTATCACGTCTATGATCACTAGCGCGTATTCTGAGCCTTGGCATTCATTTAGCTCAATAAAACTGGATCGTATGAAAAGGATGAGGTGGTGTGCATTATGTGCATCATGTGCATTATGTTTTTGGCAAATCATGCATGTTCCGACAAATTTCTGAAATCTTATCTACCACTTCTACCCCCCCTCCTGTTGACAATAATGCTGCTGATTTGTGTAGGGACTTTGGTAGTATTGGTTTGCCATTACAAGTCATCAAACCACTTTCTAGCTGTGCTCCACAGTTTAACCATTTCCTTTGTTCTGTAGTTGGTGCGGCTTTTCGTACATTCTTAAGCACATCAAGTGGTATTTGCATTGAGGAGTCAGACTAATATGTCTATAGTTTGTTGTGCTGCTGCTTTTGCTGCTTGATCTGCAAAGTTATTGCCTTTAGTGACCTCTGAGTAGCCTTTCTGGTGTGCAGCACATTTACCTAATGCTAACTGTTTTGGCAATATCAACATTTCCAACAGTGCCTTCAAAAGATTTCCATGTTGCACTGGGTTGCCAGTAGAGGTAACCATCCCCCTATTCTGCCAGATTTTTGCAAAATGATGCACAGCAGCTAAGACATACTGGCTGTCAGTGTATATGTTTATGTCTCGGTCTTCATGCAGTTGACAGGCACGTATGACGGCCGTGAGTTCTGCACTCTGTGCAGAGTGTGAGGAAGTTAGTGCTTTTGCTTCTAAAATCGTGTCTACTGTGGTTACCGCATAACCTACACAGTTCCGCCCAAGGCTACTTTGTTGATATCTACAAAGATATCAACGACACCAGCCTGTGGGGTGCTGTGAAGGTCAGCGCGTGATACAGCATACAGCAATTCTGATGTGTGACAGTGTAAGCTCATAGCTCACAGCTCTAAAACTAGGCATGAGCAAATCATATGCCCAAATCATTATGTGTCACTGTGATCCACAAGTATGATCACAAATTTGTTTTCCAAACTTACTAAGCAAACAAACAAAAACAAAACAAATTGCCTATGGCATCAAGGCTTTGCGTTCATATTAATTGAGTGTAAGCTGCTTTCTTCATTGCAAGTATTTATTACAATACGGTTTAATTCATGCATCTTATCACTGAGTTCTAAATTCAACCTATCTCCTCTGACCCTTTCCAAAAATAATTTCACATATAACAACTTGAGTATGTGTTGTCTATTCATTAATATAGTTGTCAATTATTTCTGTCATTATGTTGCCTTCTTTTGTTTATGACATGGCGGACATCTGTCAGGAGTAGTAAAATATTATGCTGCTATTATTTGCTGCTATTTTTTATGATCATTATTACTATTCCATTAATTATTAATATTGATATTGCATTTAGATGTTTAAATATATTGGCACCCAATTAAGCTTTTATTACAGGTCCAGTAAGAACCACTTTAAACTGTTGAGTCGAATCTATAATTCTAAATGCTTTTCAATGCTCCTATAATCTTAGATGTTTCTGTGCAAAAGGAGACAGGAAACGCCATGCTTTGCAAAAGTGAAACTGAAAGCAGAGTCTGAGTGGAAGCTAAGAGCAGGTTATTTTATTATGCATTTGTATCTTTGAATTAAGTTTTAAGTAGTTGTATTAGATTGAAAGATTTGTTTTATATATTTTACATATAAGTCAAGATCAGTACACACCGGATGGCCTTAGCCTGGGTGCCTAAGCTGAGGTCAATTAAAGTGCAGCGTGAGGATCACACATGCACAGACATACACACACATACAGACACATATAGTTAGAGAGGTCAAATAAGGTGCAGAGCGAGGGCAACACAGAACATACACCCACACTAGTAGACTCATTTAGTAGGTAAGAAGTTGAGATGTGTTTTGCTGTAATTGCAAATTGTGCCGAGACTGTCAGTTTGTTCCAGGAAGACACCAGATGTCCTAGAGATAAGAGCGAGCTTGTGGGGCGACACCTGGATGGAGACGAGACGCGATGTTCTTTTAAACTGTGTCAAAAGTTAACTGAACAGTTGTGGTTTTGGATTGACGTAGGAGATATTGAGTCTGCTTGGCAACAGAAGGGGGGCTGTACTATTTTACCCCTATAAAGTCTTTGTTCTGACGACTGTAAGACAGTTCAATGCTGAATCTGCACAGTGTTGAACCCCATGCATGTAACCAATAAATCTTCGCTTTGATCATACCTCGTGGACCAGAGTTGTTATTTGCTTGAGAGCCCTCCGTACTCCTTTTCTCCAATTTTTGAATCTTAACACATCGCTAAACAATCATGAGCTCAGCCTTCAATTTCAACCCAATTATACCCTGTATTCTTGCACTCGCACTTTCCCAATTAATCTATGCTTTTGACGCTGTACTCAAGGTTCCAGGTTGAGAGAAATCCACCTGTATTGATACACTAAAGCATACAATTAATATCCTTTTCACTTCTTCTTCTTTTCTTTTTTAAAAGCCTCCATTTGCTACATATGCCTAGAGTTTAACTCGTCTCTCTCTGTGTTCTTTCTTTACACACTCAGTTCCTTTTATGGGCATGCATTTCCTGTCACAGACACACACACACACGGTTTCCTGTCACCGACAGGCACACATTTCCTGTTTCTGCAGACTCTGTCTTTCATTGTATTTACAGTCTAAAAACCCTCTTTAATTCTACTAAAAACAATCTAAATCTCTTGATCTAAAAACGATACACCTTTATTTCACACACACTTTTAAATTGAGCTCTTTCAGACATCAGGAATCATCACACACACTGCCTTTTCTCTCAAACTTCCACTTGTTCCCTCACTCTACTATGAACCTTTGTACTATTATACTTACTAATTCTTTATTATTTTTGTACAGATCACACCCAGTCACTCAAAACCTACTACTCACAGCATTTACACAGTTAGAATCACTCAAAATATGCTTTCATATTGTAATGAATTCAAACTCTATTTATACGATTGTAGTGAGCAAGACCAGCATCTCCATGCGCGTCACCGCTCCTCATTAGCTTGGTAGTGTCCACATATTTAATTCAGCTTCTCATTAGTTGTTGGTATAGGTTTGCTCTTCATCCTAACAAAGTCTCATCTAAGATGACAGGTTTACAAGCAGGTCAAGTGTCTCTATGCATCTGATTAGTGTAGTTATTTCCTTATTTTCTTATTTCCTTATTTCTCATCTCATATATCATTGTACTGAGTTTGAGCAAACCTTAAGCTTGATTTAGACTACTTTTAACAATCATTCACCTCATATCATAACTGACTGAGGTGCCTCTTCTTATTAATAGTATGTCATTATTAATGTTATCATTGTATTGTTTTTCCTTCTTTATAACAGCAATAGTATATTACAATACACTACTTCACTACTAATATACAATAGTATGTTAGTTTATATTTTATTATGTATCCATCACGGGTCTGTGCGAATCTGCAGCTTCACACCTTCCCAAGCTGGAGACATTTGCTTTTCCTTGGCTGAACAATGACACAGCCTTAATATACCTTATGCATCTCTCTTTTTATTTGATATATTTTCGTGTGAATTATCTGGTTTCATGCATTCTATTCATTCTAGGCACGGTCGTCATGCCAACTATGTTTCATTGTTAATACCAGTTTACAGGTTGTTAACCTTCCTATTATCTCCTATTATCATGCTTATCGCAGATAAGCTCTGCTTTAATTTCAGTTAACCTTAATTTAACCTTTTGTTTATTCCACTTCATTCCACTTTCCATGCTTTAAAATATTACAACTCTTGTGTACGCTTTGTTTTCTTTTTAGCTTCCTTTTCAGTATTTATTTCTGCTTGGAGGGTTTCTTATAATTTAGTCAATGCATTTTCCCTCCCACGTGGGACATTTAGGTTTTCTTTGGATTTCTCCATCTATATGCACTAATTTGTCCAGCACCTGGACATTTCTTTTCTAACCACTGCTCGTCAGCAGTGAGTTACCCATTTTAATCCTCTTAATTTTAATACTTTACAACTACACAACTGCGGCACCTTCTCTGGCACGAGAATCGAGAGAGGTGGTTGACACGGCCTTCTACTTTCAAGCTATTCTTGAAAGCGGTGTCATCTTTATGTGATGAAACACGACCTGTTTCTCTCTTTTCACCAGTACTTGGGTGGCCAACAGCAAACAAAATAGTGGAATAGTTCAGCCTCCTTATTGTGCTGTAAAACCAACTTATTCCACCAACAAAAATAAAACAATACAAAAACAAAACAGTACTTTTATACGCGCGCTACCTTTACCCACTACGGGGGAGCTACCAGTCCCAGACAAGCTCTATTTTATTTTAAAATGCTACCAGCCCCTCTGGGCGAGCCTACCTTACCCACTACGGGGGAGCTACCAGTCCCAGACGAGCTCTATTTTATTTTAAAATGCTACCAGCCCCTCTGGGCGAGCCTATACGTTTTACGCGAGGTGTCTGAGTGTTAATATTCACCTGGTTGCTGATTCACTGCCGGTCTCTCAGGTCTGCCTCATCGACCCCCACCGCCGTGGACCACTTATAAGAACGCCGGCCAGAACCCGAATTCACGTCTCTGGTCTTTATCCTGTACCTGGACAGGAGCTGTCGACAGACTTCAGCGTGGGCTTCTCACGACGTCAGGACTCGATGAGGCTTTCCTGTGGGGTCACACAAAAGTGCTGTGTCCCATCCGGCTCGAAGGACCAAGAAATGTCAGGAGTTTTCCTGTATTGCAACTCAGGTCAGAATAAAGACGCTCAGACAGGTTAACGTGTACACGGGTGAGCCTGAGGGAGACTCGCACCGTGCAATAGTTGTCAGCCTTTTTATTCATAGCATTCTCAGAGACGTACAGGAAGAGATAAAATAGAACTGTGCAGGCTTCCTGTTGAGTCTGCACTTCCCCATTTAAGTGTAATTTCCCCATTTAAGCTTAATACTGAAAGAGCAAACACATTTAGATAAAGAAACGTACTTTTAAGCATAACATAATAAAAATCCTAGAATCCTAAAAAATCTCTTAACACATGTGGACTGGATAAGTGGAGCTGAATAGTTGCAAAGAAAGGGACGATGATTTAGACTAAAGGGTTGGAGTTGCCAGAAAACAGAATATTGAATATACAGAACAGAGATAAGTAGGTGGGTGTCCCACAGGCTAACAGGGACAACATGAATGACAAGGAATGAAGAACAGGAAGAGGAACCAAACCAAGCCCCTACATGGGATGTACCGTCAACAGATGGAGGAAGTGGCTGACATCAGAAAATCCTACATGTAGCTAGAAAAAGTCATAGTCAAGTCTGTATGAAGTGCCTTTGAGCATACACTTAAAAGCACATCCAAATATGAAGGAAATATAAAGGAACAACTGACTCCTATGAACCCAGCTTTAGACAGCCTGTGCAGAAACAGGTACGCTGGACTCTTGAAATTTCACTCAAATTTCACTTTCACTGTCAAAGAGCCTGTTTGACTGTCAGCTTGTCAGAGCTACATTTGGTGTTGGCTTGGTGAAGCACACTAAATAAAACCAGAATCCCTGAAGAGAAGAGGAAAAACATAGCTGTCACTGCAATATTTCTAGTAGTGTGAAGTCAAATTTGCCGTCTACAGCCTGGACATTGACTTACCCGCTAGAGAGCAGGGTGAGTTGATGGGTGGGTGGGTGACAGAGGACAGTTTGGGGGAGCATCTGAGAGAAGTGTTTTATGCCTTAGGAGATGCCATTCTGTGTGCAGCTGGTGCATTGACAGGATTAGATACAGAGGAGAAGCCACGCTGACAGAGAAAGATGGAGGGCATCAAACACCCACACCGTCAACCCCAACCACTCCCACTCCCACTTCTCTCTCTCACAGGGTAAAATATGAAGCCAAGCCTAAGGCCCACCAACCATCTGATATTGACAAAACAACTCAGCTCACACTGAGATTTCATGGAGATGCTTAGTGGTTGGCTCTGTGGAAATGAGAGAAATGTTTACAATGAGGGGGTGCTGCATTAGCCTGAAACTGAAAAACTGTAGATAGGAACCAGTGTTACTCTATTACATCAGTCCTTTGTAATGAAATACATCACAACAACTGTGATCATTTTAGTGGTCATTTTTCTGGACTGGTCAGTGAACAACTGGAAAATGCATTTTGATTGATCAAAATCACCACCCTTTCAGCTTGTTCGTGGCCAAAAGTGGCCACCTACAGATTAGGTCTGTAATTTTTATTATTTTTGGTTTTTTGCCATTTTTTTCTGCATAAAGCTTTTAAGTAACTTCAGTTCTTTCCATAAATATAAAATAATTATTACCTTTTTATTTTTTAACTCTTTAAACACCAGTTTGTTTGTCCACTGCACCAGCTGGACGACAACCTCAAATCTCGCAATTTTATATAATTGCATTGCTACTGAAATTTCTTGTATTATTATTTTTTTTTTATTTTTTTTTTTTGCCTGTCCCATTTGGTTCTTTAGCCATCAGAATTGTTGTCTGAAGACCAACAAGGATACCAAATGGATTTATTTTGCCAAATGGATCATCATGGCATTGCTGTATTGGTCCATTTGATCAAACTTTGTTGTTATTATTTACTTTATTTTCAGTTGTTACAGATGGGACAGACATGACTGGGGGATAGGAAAGGGAGAAAGAAAGAGAGGAAGGAAAAGAAAAACAGAAGGGAAAAGGGACAGTGAGAAAGGGCACTTACAAAGACAAAGAAAAAAAAATCTCCTGGATCACCTGTTGAGAGAAAAAGAAGAGAAAACAAGCAAAAAAAACAAAAAAAAACAAAGCAACATACTAAACACAACACCATCACGTTAATCTAGCTAAGTGTGAACAGCAGTAAATACTAAATATTGAATGTTGTTGTGCAGCACACAGGACAGACAGCGCACAATGTGCTTTGAAGTAGCAGCTAAGAAAGGTGTAGTTTATGTCTACGAACAGTGAACACCCGTGTGCACACCTGTGTGGATCAACGCGCTTGTATACAAAAGGTTTCCCCATGTAACGGTCTGCTAGAGGGTGTGGAGGGCCATAGCCCCGTCCCCCAGGGCATGAAGCAGGCATGGAGGAGATCCAGGCTCCAGACATCCAGAGGCCCCAGAGTGCGAGAGCCCAAGGAGTACCACCGGAGGGGCATCCGTGCCACCCTCCTGGGAAGGGCTGAGGAGATCCCCAGACGAGGGGTCACCCAGTAGCCACGGAGCAGAAGCCAGAGGGGGCTGCACCGGCGTACCCGCCGGCTCTGCCGGCAGCCAGCTGTGCCAGAGTGAACCGAGTTGCAGGCCCCGAGGCTGGAGGCCCGAGGGCCCCCTTTGCCCTGGAAGAGGCCTGACCGAGCGACAGGCACCAGGCCCCGCCAAGTAGCCACTGGGAGTAAGCTGGTGCATACCTAAGCTCCCAGCCCCGGACACCAAGAACCACCGATGCACCAACCCCTGAGGGCATCAGTTACCGGCAGGGAGTGTGGTGAGGGGAGATAGGCCTCTTGTATTATTAATAGTAGAGTCTGGGGCATATGATTGATTCACATCAACATTGATTATAATGCATTGTTATTTTAGTGCAGAGAGAGCAAAAACATAAAAACTCCCTCTCAGCTTGTTCGTGGCCAAAAATGGCCACCCCTTGTTTACATTTACAAAATGCTATAAAATTCATATATATTAAGAAAAATGTCCAGTTTTTTTTACATGATTTTTTAGATTAGCATCAGGGCTGTTCATGAAAATCAAAATTTCATTAAAATTCTGAAATTTAACCCTTTAAATACCAGTTAGAGCACATAATCATAACAACTCATAAATAGACAAAATCATAAAATCCCAGTTTTTTTTCTAAATAATACATGCCATCTGATTTATTTGCTAACCATGATGAAGGTTAGATGCATAGCAATAATTAACAGCATCAATGACATTTATGCATCTTTGTTTTTTTGTGCAGTGACAGAAAAACAAAAAAACTCCCTCTCAGCTTGTTCGTGGCCAAAAATGGTCACCCACTGTTTACATTTACAAAATGCTATAAAATTCATATATATTAAGAAAAATCTCCACTTTTTTTGACTTGGTTTTTTAGATTAGTATCAGTGCTGTTCATCAAGACCAAAATTTCAATCAAATTCATAATTTTAACCCTTTAAATACCAGTTAAATCACATAATTTTAATGATTTACATAGGGATAAAAACATAAAATCTCCATTTTTTTTCTAAATAATACATGCAAACTGATTTATTTTCAAACCATGATGGAGGTTAGATGCATAGCAATAATTAAAAGTATCAATGAGTTTTATGTTTTGTGCAGTGACAGAAAAACAAAAAAAAATCCCTCTCAGCTTGTTCGTGGCCCAAAAAGCCCCCCCCCCCGTTTACATTTACAAAATGCTATAAAATTCATATATATTAAAACATTTTTCTACTTTCATTGACTTGATTTTTTAAATTAGCACCGATTCTAGTCATAAAAACCAAAATATAATTCAAATTCTGATATTATACCCTTTGAATACCAGTCAGATTATGTATTATTATAGTAAAAATAGTAATAAAGTTCACATCTTTTAGCATATAAATGGTGAAACCTAATATGGTTTTTATCATCATTGCAGGTCAGTAACAGTAACTGTTACAATGATTTATTTTTACTTTATTTATTTATTTATTCTTTCTTTTTTTGCGCGGGGGGGAATGAATAGCCAAAAGCAATGTCACACATGGTGTGTTAGTGGCCAGAAAGGCAATTTAATGACCAAATAATCCCTGCAATCACCAATAAAATGATCAAAATTTATATTCCAGTATCTGTGTGCTTCTGTGTGCATCCTCATTAGCAGCAAGATGTACTAACCACATTAGAGTGGTTTTTGTAGGCACACTTTCTACACCTGGTTCAAGGGGCTGCTGTTCCGTTCCTTTCACGCATCCTTTATTCCCCATCACCGACTGCTGGTTCCTTGTGTGTTGCTGTCAAAAGAAGCACATTCCTCCGTTGCTTTGGCATGTGGGATATTGCTGTGGTAGTTTTGGTGAAGCCAAAGACAGACAACAAAATCTTCCTCTGTTGCAACTGGAGGAGCTGAGGAGGAAGCTCTGGGTTGTTTCCCCTGTGCCGGTTTTCATCTGAGGAGTTCCTCTGCCAATGTGACCGAAGGAAAGACATTGTCCTCGGAGCTCCTCCGTCAGTTGGAGTCTGAACCCCATGCCTTTTTTACTTCCTGAGAACTTCCAGTGTTTTCATCCAACATGCTATGTATTGCTTTATTCTGGTGTAGGCTCACATCTCCACTTCATCTATAATCCTCCAATCCTCACACCTTGGCCTCCCGTGCAGGTTTGTAAGGGTGCACAGCAGCTAAAAGATCTCCTTTGTTATAAAAAACGTCAAAAGTAGATCTCAGGCTGCTAATGCAGGACTAGGGTGACCCCTAGTGGGTACTGGATTGTGGTGCAGTCTCTCTTCAGTAGTGGGAGCCACATGGTTTTCCTTTCATGGCGGATCCAATGAGTCACCGGCTCGTCGGTCTCAGAAAATGCTCCTATGTTCTTTTGGGGGGGGGGGGATCCACCTCCATGGCCCCCAACCCCAATCCCCCCCCAAAGAAGAGGATTCGGGCACTGGCTAGAACTCAACATCAGTGGTGATGCAGTCAGCCTCTTTGAAGATTGTCCCCTCATCTTCTGGAGAGGAGGTTTCTTCATCTTGGGCAGATGTCTTTTCTTCAAGGGCAGAGGACTGCTTGCTGTCCTTTCTCTCTGACCAGATCATATAGACAGTGCTTGAAGCAGTGATGATCTAATTGCCATATTGCCAGAATAAATGATCTGGAAGCTGTTAGGCTTACTTACAGCAGTAGCTCTGTCTGCACCTGCATAAACTCCAGGACACGTTTACAAACAGTGTTTGTTGTTGTTTGCGCTGCAGCTGCAGGTTTGAACTCTGCAAAATGTCCTGTGATTGGGGTTTTTTTGTTTTTGTTTCTAGAGTTAATATTTTGGGTATGGTATCTTTTGATGAAAAATACAAGAGTAAAAGTGCTTTTAACATGTGCTTCAAAACTAAGTTTGACTGGGAACCTCGAAGCTCAATATCCTGCATCCACAGAAATTCACTGCAGCCTATGTAATGTTTGAATTTATTCCAGTCTATCTTGCAAATACATGTTTGTACTGCAATGTCATGCACAAACATAAACTATTAGATCCTTAAGATCAAACCTATGTCAAAATTGTTTCATTATTTTGGCATAGGAGTGTGGTAGGCCATCAAAGGCCGCTACTAGAAACTCAGAATATTACATGAAATTGCTTGCTTGGCAAAAAATGGGTAAATGAGGTAATTTGGTAAAAAACACTAAAAACTACAATTTTCATGTGTTGAGTTTAGAATGAAAGCAATTTTACCTAAATCGCATGATATAGTACTGTCAATAACAAGGAATCAAAAAGGTGGTTATAATGGGTTTCAATTGGCCACAAATGGCCACGATAGAGCCAAGAGGAGCAATTTAGTGTATAGTGAATATTATTGACATTATTAAGGAGCTGATGTTGAAAATTACAAAATCTGAAAGAAATACACACCTTTGGGAAGTTTCATTCCATTTGCATTAACAGAACAAAAATGGTTGAAAAGCGAAGTGGCCACAAATGGCCAGGATAGAGACCTGAGGGTTAAGGACACTGAATGCCACTGACACTTGGTACAAATACAGTTATGGCAGTACAGTATTAGGCTTCAAAATCAGTCACTTCCAAATGCACTCAGCATGATGAAACAACTTTGTGATCTAATCTAGTTCATTATGAAAACCTTAACCAACTCTGCCCCCTGCTTTTTTATTAGTTCCACCATCTACAAACCATAAATTGTACTCGGTCATCTTGTAAAACTTCTGTCACAAATCACAGTGATATCCTGCCTGCACTCTCTTCTTCACCTCTCTTGTGCACTGGTTGTTGCTTTGGATGGTTGAAACGAGGTATTCAGACTCATGTTCACTATCTGTTCCTTGCATCTATCTCCCTCTAATCCACACACATGTTCTGTCTTGCTTTCTTATTTTCATTTCTCTTCTCCACCTGCTCCCTACACTCACTCACTGTAAAATTTAATATTGTGTTTAATTAAATATATTAAGTAGGCTGAACTCAATTTTTATCAATTTGTTATTAGAACTCAATTTAAGTAAGTTACCAGTACTTTTTATGCAAAAATGCTGATCAACTCAGTTTATTTGAGTTGTCTTAACTTAGAAAAACTAAGTAAGCTGGAAGTTTTGCTTCTCAGTGCAGAAGGATCAAAGATGTGGTTTGAAAATGCCACGTCACTACCGTCCTCCCTCGCACGGATCAGTCCGCATGTTCATGGTGCCAGCATTTGTTATGGAATATGTTGAGCAAACCTGGAGAAGCTTCAGCTCAAGATATTATTGTTGTCATTGCTGTGGATTTTTACCTGATACACTCACTTGGTGAGTAAATGTTTACTCTTATTCAAACTGATTTTGTGGCTTCTCTTAGTTTAGCACCAGGTTTATAATCTTGCTAGCTAGTTAGTGTTAGCCTAGCGTTGCTGCTGCCGCTGGGCTCATGTTACTTAAAAATTAACACCACAGCCTTAAAAACCTTATATAAAAATATATCTGTGAAATTTTCTGTTGATTGTTTGAAATAAAAAAGTGAGATAAGAGCCCAGACAAAATTTTTCAGGAGGTGCAGCCGTTAGGGGTGGGGTGGGGTGTGGGGGGTATTTTCAATCCATAGCCATAACTAACTAACTATATATATCATGTCTGTGAAGGTTCTCAGTCATCCAGGTCATCGTAGTCAAATAACATACTAAATATAAACCTGAAAAATCTGTTTAGAACAGCGTACTGTGTTGCAAAGAGTGAACTACCATTGGCAAAATTTAGCAGTCTATATATATCATGTTTAACCTGAGTAGCAAAAGACCGCAGGGGGGTTGAAAACGATACGCCAGAAGTTAGCTGTGCTCGCGGACTCTATCGAGCCTTGACTTCCCGGTCAGCTATCCTGCTGGTGGATAACAGAGTTCTCTGAAAACGTGGAAGCACTTTTGCAAATATGTGATATTTTGATAAATTAAGTAGATATTTGAGCATTACATAGCAACATTCTCACCTGAAAATATCTTAAAAGGTTATTTTGTGACCCAGAAAGCGTAATCTGGGGAAAAGGAGGATCGCGGTTGTCGGATCCTGTGCGTACTTGTGTGTACTTGTAAGTGCGGCAATGGCGGAGGAGCGCGGCTAAAAAACTTTTAAATATTACTTTTCAAAATATCACATATTTGCATATTTTTAATGCTTTGTGGCAGCTTTTGAACAGCTGTGGCATCTATTAATGTCAGATCTAGCCTTTCTTTAACAACATAAGCAAACTGCCTTTATATTTAACCGACTTTTCTGTTTAATTACATTTTAAATAATAATAATAATCATAACAATAGTATTTATTTTGTTAAAAAATGTGTTTAAAAACAAGATTTGTTGTGAAAGCTATAATCCAGATTAGTGGCCTGTTAAATGGTTAAAGTCTAGGTTGGCTTTATAATTGAGAATAAAGTAATATAGCTTGTCCTTCTAAAGAATTAAGTTAAATTACACAGTTGAATCATAAGAAACATTGTGTTACATATAAACCTTGCCATATGTTAGATCTGATCATTTTGCTTATTAGAAACTTTTTATATTGGAAGTTAACTTTTAACAAGCATGTAATGATTATATTTAAATTAGGTGGTCTGTTTTTAAACACATATCTCTTTAGGCCTAAACTGACAGTGCTAATACCACACATTCAGACACAGTAGTAGATGGTGTTTTTAATACTATATGTGTTAGTCTAATTTGGTTGTATGGGGTCTACATTGACCCTCTGTGTTGTAAGTTATAATGATTGCACAGCCATTAAGGATCAAATCAGCTTCGAAAATTCTTTCTGTTTTTTCTCCCTCTGCTTGCTTCTTACTGTCTTTGAGGCTCGGGACCAGCACTCCTGCTGTTGGACAGAAAGACATCAGTAAGTATTTTGGTTTTCCAATATATTAGCAATTGTCAGTAAGATTTATATTGATCAGGCTGAACTTTAATCATACTTTAGATCAGCCTGTTTTACTTATTGTTTTATTTGTGCTTTGGTTTGGGGAAGTTGTTTCTTTACTGATCTTTTCCTGTCTTCTGTTATTAGACTTGAGATATGACTGCACTATGCTGTTGCTGGTGACCACAGTTAATTCTACAAGACATGCTGTGTAAGTAAACAAACAACAACAGTTTGGTCTGCATTTCTTGAAAGATCACATCCCCCAAACTTAGTTTAGAGGGTCTACACTGTATATAGTGAAGTCTGCAAGTTTTCTAACAGCAAAATCTGTTTTGTGCCCAAATCATTTTGCACATCATTAGAATGAAAGTTATTGGCCATGTTTGCATAGCCCTTTTTAAAATGATGCTTTCATGACATTATTGTGTGTTGGGTGGTGGTCAGGGCTATGCAGACTGACAAGTGGGACATTGAATGTCACCTCTCCGGTGGGGAGGGAGCCTGAGATTGTCTAAATTGGAGTCTGTTCTATACCAAATGCAGAAAAAAATGTTTTAAGAAAGCAATTAAGTTCATGTTCCAAAAAATATGATTGTTTGCTTGCAGGACACCAGTAGAGATGAGTCCTCCGTCACAGATGATGTGGTCAGTGAAGATGGTCGCCTGCAGGTTCAAGCTCATTGCATCTCCAGCCCACATCAACTGCCACTGTACTTAAGGCAGTGGTTCCCAAACTTTTTTTGCCAGGCCCCCCTTTTTTATGTCACGCAACGTCAAAGGTATGTGCCTCTTTTCACGTCACGCTGTGCGCCACGTTATTGTTTACATGAGATGAATTGCAGAATGGCAGATAGAGACAAAATACTGTTAATCTGAGTATCTTCAGGTTTTACACGCTTACATATACACACGCAGTTACTGTCCCTCCATTCAGAAAGGCAGAGGCGTCACGGTGTGATTATTTTACGTGTAGTTGTTTTTTTTCCTGTGTAATAATTTTCAACATTGCTGTCAATACATTTTTCAAAAAAATGTCTCTCTGTACAAAATGGGTTTAAACACATAAACAGCTGTGGGATACTGTTAGTCCGTGATATGAACAGGGGGAACAAATTACGGCAGGATCAGCCTGATATTATTTGTATCCCACTGTAACTTTACTGCATAAAGAGCTAACATGTCCAAAATGTCAGGAGTAGTTAGTTATTACAAGAAGTGTTTGTGAACTAAAAATCAAGAATGTGGGATACTGTTTGTCCGTGATTTGGAGAGCCCAGCGCTGCTCCCGACGCAGGGAAACTAATTTTGCAGGGGAAACCTACCTTGGCACTTGTGCAGGTGAAGCCAAAGGGAAGATATGCTTCACCAGATTTTCTAGTCTTTGGCTTGGAAGGAAGTTGGTTTGGAAACATATTTGGCGATGCTTCATCTCCTGCTTTGCGTTTATGTGGGAGCCCTGTCAAAAACCTGTCCACAGTGTCCAAGCTTTCTTTCTTTTCATACCGCGCCCCCCCCCCCCCCCAGGGGGCAGGCCCCACACTTTGGGAACCTCTAACTTAAGGGAAGTTAAAGACTTTCTTCTGCACTTACATTTGGATCACCTCGATCCATGACAGTCATTCAGGCAGTAATGCCTGGACTGGAAACAAGCCATCCTTAAAGTAATACAACATTCCAGCTCCTGTGTTGGAATGGAAAAACAAATATGTTGTTTAAATTAGAGACTGCACTTGTGACAGAACAATAAATATTTTATTTTGATTATATAAGTAATGTAAGTACAAAACAAACTTGTGGTAGGCCTAAACTTATTTTCTTAATAATTAAATCTGAGACTTTGTTTCATTGTAAGATTATAACAGTGATGGCAATATAATTGTTTGTTGTTCAAGAGAACAGTGTCCAGTATGTTGGCTGTTATACTTTTTTGCATTTGAAAATAAAAGTTGGGCTGATTTGAACATCATTACAAAAAGTGTTGTTAATTATTTTTAATCATATTCAGGTTACCACAAATTCTTTTTTCATTTAGTTGAACATGAAATGTTTGTCAGTAGGTAAACAATTAGTATTGTACAGTCAGAAATATCAAGTTAAAATTAATACTGCAGACTTGCAATGAATAAGTTTTCCTAACAGTCGTCTTAAGTAAGCTTTACTTAGTTTTTTTGAGGCAACGAGTTTGCATAGTTTTTTTGAGTTCTGGAAACTAAATAGGTTTTTACTCTGTACTCAAAGTGAATAAGTTGCCTTAACTTGTTTTTAATGTCTCTGTAAAGCACTTTGAATCACCTTGTTGTTGAATTGTGCTATATAAATAAACTTGCCTTGCCTTGCCTTAACTTAGTCATCTTAAGTAAACTTTACTCAATTTTTTTGAGGCAACGAGTTTGCATAGTTTTTTTGAGTTCTGTAAACTAATTAGATTTTACAGTGCTACAGATCACAATGTCATTTGCAAACATCACAGTCCACAGAGAGTCCTGTCTGACCTCATTTGTCAACCTCTCCATCACCACTGAGGCGGCTGTAGCTCAGGAGGTAGAGCAGATCATCTACACTCTAAAAAATATTTTGTTGCCCCAACTTAAAAAATTAAGGCAACAATTTCCACTCAGCTTTTTAAGTTATAAATTTTGCATATTATTAAGTAAATTCAGCAAGTAATTTTTAGGTTTGGCTAACTCAACTTGTTTAACAAGCCAACATGATTTACCTTGACCTCCAAAAGCATAATTAAGTTTATGCAACCTAATATTAATTATTTCTCGTAAAATTGAGAAATCACATTAGTTGAGTTACACCAACTAACTTTTTTACATATATCCTACTCACAATTATCCATGCCAATTAGTTTAGGTTTCTATAGTAACTTTTCTAAAATCACACAAAGCCATTTCACTTATTCCAATTGATTAATTTATTACAAAACATTTTCAGTAATACACTTCTGTATCAATACAACATAAATGAAACATTACAGCAGCCCTTTAATTATAAATGACTAAGCAAAAAAAAGTACTTCATGTACATTAACAATAACTTAAATTGGTATCAACTTGTCGCAGAATCAAGGAAATGACAAAAGATTTTAATGTTCAACAACGGAACAATCCAAAGCTAAGATTATATGTATTACAAACCTTTCTCAAAACTACACTCATCTAGGACTGCATACAAAAACATAAGAGGCACATCGGAATACTACAGTCCAATTCACATTCGTTTCACGACAGAAGTTTGCACTTAAGAGACATTACCCGTGGACTGGCTTTAAGCCCATCAAGTTCCAGAAATACCTCTAGAGTGTTCTTTACTTGTTTTGGGTAGCTCAGATTGAGAGCGTATATAAGCCCCATCAGTAAGGCACACGCTCTGGGCACATCAAGGTCTTCCAGAACTGCTGTTCCTTCAATCACAATTTTAGCGACATCTGGGAGAGACACTGCTGCAACATGACTACAATCTTTACCACTTCTTCTGGGAACTGTTGTTCACCATCCTGGCAAGTAGGTAGTTTAAATGGAAACATGTCAGTATTTTATGTGCCATTTAAAAATAAAACACAAAAGAATGCAAGATTCACCTACCAGCTGTTCTCTGAAGAGAGCCTCTTCCTTCTCTTTCAGATACACCTTCAGGCAATGGATTGCAACCTCTCTCTTCTTTTCCACCGAACTCTGGAGAATAAAAAAAGCAAAACAAAACTTAAACTTACTGTTTATTAGGTGAAAAGTCAAAACTATTACATTTATGGGACTTGCGTTGTGCCATTGATTTTAAATATGTTTTTAAAAGAATTAAAGATTTAATCTTTGTAACTTCAATTTAAACTGTTACACACTGGCCTGCTTTAAATGCCCACTTTGCTAGCAGTAGGATAAGGTGAGTAAAAGTAAATGTAACCTAAATTTCATCAACAGCATAATTGTGCTTTTGATGAATAGGACCTGAAGCAGAGGAAGAAATGAATTGTAACTGTAACAACTAATTCATCAATACACCTGCGAGGTACATTATATATACTTTCCAGGTTTAGTAGTAGGTGGGCTAAATGTTTCTCAATTAAATTAGGCAATTCACCAATTTCTTCATCCTCTGCATTTGCTACATCTTCACACAATGGATTTTCATTATGTTCCTCAAGAGGATCATCTCCTGCATTCAAATGACTGACACACCTCTGTATCAGCTCAGGCTTGAAGTCATCCAATGAGTGAGGAGTGTGTTTTCGGTTCCTATGAGAAGCATATGTTCAAATGAGCAGTGACAATCCCAGTACAGGCAAGGCATAAACAGTCCACCATGGCTATGTCTAAGCCTGTAATGCTTTAAGAGCTCATTCCTTCTTGAGGTTTCAAATTTGCAAATCCAATGCATTTTGAAATTTACTGCAACCTTTTGTAATGCAAAGAATTATTGAAGCTTTTGAGTTAACAAGCTATTTTAAGTATAAAACCTTCTCTAAAACACTACAATGCAACACTGAAAAAAATGAATCATAAAGACTGAACAAAATTGAATTTTAAAATTTACATCTACAGACTTCAGTTTAAACTTGTAATAAGGTGTCAAATCCAAATGTGTAAGAGAAATTTCTTTTAAACTATTTAAATACCACTGTGGACATGCCACAATCCCACACTTTACATTATGCTTACAATTACAGAAAGCAAATGCAAGTCGTATGCACACAAACACAAAATATTATTTTGGGGGGTTTTTTGCTAGGTCAACCAACTTTAACCTCAGGCAGAGTTCCCAGTCGAGCTTAGAACATCAGCACAATTGATATAAATACTTTTAGTCAAGGATAAATTCACCACATTTTACTCTGTCAGTAATTAGTTACCTCACCCGAGACCATCTTGTGGAAACACGAATTTACTCTGACACCATGATAAAAATGCAGGCAGCTGCTGACCGGTTAATTTGAACATATACGGATTCAAATTGAACATGCTCTGCTGTCGGCATGGTCTATCAGCTAACCAAATGTACCCTGACAAGTCACATATTTTAACTGTATCTGTACTCTTTTATTTGTGAGGAACGTTTGCTAGCTAAAATAAACAGCTAGCTAAACTTAAAAAAAAAACAACAACTCTACTCTGCTAAATTACGATTAAAACCATCAAATTTCATTTTTTTAACGATGACATTTTAAAGTGAACAAATATAACTTGTAATTCATCCATTTAGAATTCAGTACTTAACTCACCGAACACAGTCTAGGGCAAACACACCTCTTCTCCCACGAGGCCACAAGAATCCAGAAACTGTTGTGCACGATACGAACATATGCAACGGGTTGCCCTCTGCTGTCTGAATGGTCTCAATTCAAACAGGAAGGATGTTGAAACTCATTTTTACATGTTACACAAACTTAATATTTTCTGTTGTTGATTGATGACAAAAGTATTTTATTCAATATACTCAAACATTTAAGTTAAGGAGCTGTTTTTTAATTTTTGTGTTGCACTGACTTTTAACATTGATTAGTCAACTCACTGAAACGTGTACATGTAGACAACTTACTTTTTTTTAGCAGAAAAGTGTTTTTTTGTTAAGTTCTACCAACAAACACAACGAATATTTTTTAGAGTGTACAGTCTGGATGTCAAATATCTAAACTAACCCCAAGTTAAATGTGTGAATGTGTGTGAATATTAGATCAATAGAAACCACGTAAGAATACAAAACAGTGCTTGTATCAATGGGTAAATGAGCCAAGTTGTATAAAGCTCTTTCAGAATCAGAATCAGAAAGACTTTATTTATCACCAAGGGGCAATTAACATATAACAGAGCAGCATAACGTTGAAGATAAGGACAGTAAGAACAGGCAATAAGAGTGAGATAATAGCGCTTTGACCGTGCAGTAGAGTAGAAAAGCACTAGAAAGGAACCAGTCCATTTACCAGTACATTGCAAACATGAACTGGATATGGGCCAGTTTTCACTTTCATCTAATTCTTGATGATCCACATGTTTGACTCAGCAAACATTTTATGGCAGATACCCTCACTGACATACATCATAAACTGTTGGGTCTGCGCTTCCACAGGCCCCGCTGGTTTAGAGACTTATTCCCGTTAACGAAGCAAGATGAACAGCTTTAACCGGTTTTTAACATGCTAGCACAGGAAGGATCTCAGAGCAGCCCTTCTGCCCTCGGTCTCAGACCACTTCGAAGAACCAGCTTCCCCTGCAGCCTTTTATTTCTGTGACACACAGTTTACACAAACACCCATTGTAAAACCCTCTATGGTCACAAAAGGTTAAAACACTCTGTGTGTGTGTGTGTGTGTGTGTGTGTGTGTATGCATGTGCGAGCATCTGTGCGTGTGTGTGTGTATGTGCACGTGAGTGTGTGTGTTTGTGTTTGGGGGTGCGTTTGTGTGACCTCCTGCTCACCAAAAGGGTCATAAAGGCAGGAAGTTTACTAAACAAGAAAACAGAACCCTCAAATAGGATGTGTCCCTAAAATAAAACACTACAGCCTCCCCCACCATTCAACAGGCTGGGGAGGTGGTCAGAAACAAAGGAAAGTCTTTGATCATACAGTTTGAACCAAGACTTACAAATTTAAGTAACACAATGACAATATTTAACAATTTCAACCTAACATAAACCATCACACAATGGTTCAGACCTGAACAGACACAACACAGTCATGTTTGTTGATCCATCCATCCATTCGCTTCCACTTATCCTTTTCAGGGTCACTGGAGCAGGTCACCAGTCTGTCAAAGGGCTAACACACGGAAACAGACAACCATTCGCACTCACATTCACACCTATGAACAATTTACATTTTTCAATTAACCTATCCCCACAAACTGCATGTCTTTGGACCACGCAAACACGGGGAGAACATGCAAACTCCACACAGAAAGACCCTGGCCTCATGGTAGAATTGAACTCAGGACCTTCTTGCTGTGTGGCATCAGTGCGAACCACCGTGCCACCATGCGTTTGGTGTGGTGTTTGTTGATGATCAAAAAAATTGAAAGGCAAAAAGTGTGGTCCTATTTCTCACCCCTGGGGATGGAAATTGACAAGAATCGAGCAATTCCGATTCCATTATTGGTATCACTTACCAATTCAATTCCTTATCCATTCTGATTGGGTTCACACTAGTTCCTTTTAGGGAACCAGTTCTTGTAGAGAACTGGTTCTCAATTCTTGTCCCTAATCAGCCCGTTTTCTCAAACACAATGAGCAAATCAGAAACCTTGGCATTATTTTAGACAATGATCTCTGTTTGATAATCATTTCACCGAGGTTTATTAATGCTGTTTTCTATCATTTAAAAAAGAGAAATTGGTCCATGTATTGATATCAAGACTTATCCTAATTATCAGTATGACTTCAGCTCATTTGTGAAATTTGAATATAATATACCAGTATTGAATGGTAATAATGGGTTCGCCCAGTACATCTCTCATTTCATCAGTTACTATAAACCACTAATCAAGATCAGCAAACTGTGATTTTTAGTAACTGCTGCCACAGGCTTTTAAAAATCAATATATTTAATATATTTTGCTATTAGTGAGTCAATTGTTGAAGTGTGTTTTTTTAATTAGTTGGCTATGGCAGCAAGTATTCAGATCCTATTTCCCTATTACAGTAGAAGTACCAGCACAGTAAAGTTCAAAATCAGTACCACTGTCTATCAATGAGCCATACATTTTACCCTGTCTATTAAAAACAATGGCCATTAGTACTCTTCACAGAGAGTTGTGACCAGTATAGAAGTTCCAGTCCATTTACCATGAACTTACATGGCACCTTTCTCCTCTAGCTGAGCACTCGAAGCACTTTTATGGTGAAAAATATAAAAATATAAAAGACTGCCTGCTCAGACCAGCAGGCAGCTATACTATCCTGACTATAGTGGAAATGTAAGCAGTACTCTGAAAGTACAAATATGAAGTATTCCAAATAATCAGTATTACAGATGGACCGATCCAATATTAAGTATCGGTATCGGTCCGATACCAAAAAAGCACCTCAAAAAACTTGCGACATGGCATAACTCGGCTCATAACCGTAGCACATCGGAGCAGTATGCGTCAGGTGATAGAGCGGCTGTGTGTATTTGTAGCCTCGCTAGCAACCCCGCATTTCATCTCCGAAGAAGTTATCCCAGAGAGAAGTAAAGCAAGTGTGTAAGTTCATCTCTGAATGTTTATAAAGCGTTCCCACGTTAAGCTTAACAACCGATATATGGAGCGACTGCCTCTTCTCTCCCCCTCCCTCTCTTGTTGCTACTTCAATCATGAAACTGATTAATGATCAGCTGATTGGCTTTTCTGTCGCGAGTCTGTCTCTCTTGTTTGTTTATTGCCCACTTCGCACCAGAAAGAGGAAACCAGCGGCTGAACAACAGCAGCACGTTTAACCTTGATAAGCTGTCGTTAGAATTTATTTAATATTACTTTCTACACCAGGATCCTTTTCTACATAGCTGACGGCTGGTAACTGTGCAGGGGCGGATCTAGCAAAGTTTAGCCAGGGGGGCCGATAGGGCATTAACAGGGAAAAGGGGGGTACAAAGACATACTTTTCTTTCTTATTCTCATTTAAAATATCTACCTTTTAATAAATAATTATCCGAATCTTACACCCAAAGTTTTAATCTGATGTAAAATGTATAGAAGTCCATTACTGTATATAGTAACTGTTAAGTCTAATATACCCTAGTAAGCTATAGTACTTTTTCCTTTGGGAAGGTACCATCTGTGCAGTCTGCAATTCTGTAGAAGAAAGATGTTGAATCTATTTAATTATTCTTCAAAAATAATTTATTTCTGTGCTTTTTTTTCACCCTGCATCAAATTAAAGTTGATTACGTCGATTAAGCATCACGAGGTGGAGGGTGGGCGGTTCCCTATTTTTTTTTTTTTATTTTTTTTTTTGTGCTGGGAATTTTAGAACCCTACTAGTTAGGTTGCTTACTCTTTAAAATACCAGAATAGGGAGGATGGAGTAGGTAGGTTTAAGTTTATTAGATTGGTCAGTATTGCTGAACTATGAAATATTTTGGGTGCAGTGTATTTTTTGCATACAGGTATAACAGAATAGCTTTAGTGTTTTGTTTTGTTTTAACTTGAGTATGAACTTATACAAAAAGCAGCAAGATATTAACAAAACAGTTTTATTGATTAAAAAACACACTATATCAGATTCATATCGGTATCGGCAGATATCCAAATTTATGATATCGGTATCGGACATAAAAAAGTGGTATCGTGCCATCTCTAATCAGTATATGATTATGCTTCATCAGTACCAGTGAAGCATCAGTACCATGGGAAGCATCAGTCAGCACTGGTGTGGACATACAGACACTGTTCGATTACATGCATGCACAAACATGAAGGGTTCGTCTTAGATTTCACAGAATGAGCAGTGCTCCGCTGGCTCAATGCCATCCAGATGCTGTCCTTTCTGTTGATTAGCACAATTTCACAGTTCATGTGAAAGTCATCTAAAAACCAATTAAAACAGGTTCACGCTACATTCCTCCTCATTTCCACACATCACAGGAACTGCCAGCAGAATTAAAAGGTAAGATCTGGTAATTACCTGCAAACCGGCCAAAAAAAATCAGATCTATTATGTGATTTTTCTACGGAGCTTATCACAGCCTTATCAGGCTGCAGTCTGATTACAGAGCAAAACCCTGTGATGAAAAATGAGGACAAAATAGAAAAACGGATTCTTAATACCAGAAAAAAAGCAGGTGTGCACACAGACATGCTGGCACCCCTGGGTACTGAGGTGATTGTTAAATCTGGATAAAATCTCCTTAGGCATGCTCCTTCTTCTGGCAGCAACAGACGGGCAGAAAGATGAAAGGATGGATGGAAGTGTGGTGAAATGAAACTGGGAGACGAGATGAAGGAGAGGAGTATGCAAGATTTAGTGACAGGTTTTCATCATCTCAGCTTTTTTTTTCTTCAGATTTTACGGATTAATGGGCCATCATCTCACAGTCCTGATTAGCTGGGTTTACTCTGCTCATTTACAGCAGCTGAGAGCATTTCATGGGCAGATATGATACTGTGGAGTGATGTTCATCATCTATGTGTGACAGCACAAATTCACCCATATGGAAAGGTTTTACTCGAGGTACTGGCCATTCGTTTTCTAACACTCTTTGCAAACAGTAGCTTATTATTATTATTATTATTATTATTATTATTATTATTATCATTATCAAAAGTTTGTTTGCCTATCATTATTTGAGTTGAATTTAAAAACAAACAGTTGAAATGATTATGATTTGCTGCTG
The DNA here is from genome assembly GCF_001858045.2 of Oreochromis niloticus. Lineage (NCBI taxonomy): Eukaryota > Metazoa > Chordata > Actinopteri > Cichliformes > Cichlidae > Oreochromis > Oreochromis niloticus. Next base: position 1,157,540 of record NC_031966.2, read on the forward strand.
CTTATGTTTACATTAATTTAAGTAATTAAATATTTTTTTCCATAGATGAAGTTTTACTGTGTTAAAAAAAACTCTTAGGGCCAACAAACACGCTACAAGGTTACAAAAACAGCTATGTCCCTCTTCATGTATCCTTCCTGTGAAGAGTTTGGGATTATTTACTCCTGATGTTTTGTTTCCTCCTAATTCTGCATGTTCTCAACAACAAAGCTGCTTTTAAATGTACTTCTCATCTTCTGAGTCCTGCATTCTGGGTCCAACTCATGTCTCTGACACAGATGACCATGACGCAAATATATTTACACTACCAGTCAGAAGTTTTAGAACACCCCAATTTTTGCAGTTTTTTATTGAAAATTCTGCAGTTTAATGTGTGATAACACTCTGAAATCAAAGCTGTCTCTCTTCCACTGTTAATTGCCTTTTTCTCACCATTTCTGTACCAACACTGTACTTTCTGCAGTACAGTAGTCTTCACCTGATGCTCACCAGGGTATGGTACCACAGTGTGCTCCACCTTTTGACCGGTAGTGTACGTATTACACTTCAAATAATGTAATTATTCATAATTAGTGTGAATGCTTGAAAAGCATTCACAGTATTGTTGTTGTAATCTTTATTTTTCCATTTTATTATTAGTGTGAATGCTTGAAAAGCATTCACAGTATTGTTCTTCTGTTTCTTTATTATTAGTGTGAATGCTTGCAAAAGCATTCACAGCATTGTTCTTCTAATTAGTGTGAATGCTTCATTCACAGTATTTTTTGAATCGAGGAGGGGGCCTAAGGGTACATCTTTCGCCATCTTACAATGCTGTGATTGCAGCCATTCCCCAACTCTCTGTGAATGGTACTCATGGCCATTGATCAGTGTTCTTTGATCAGTGGGTTTTGGTCAGTGATTGTTGATCAGTGGTCATGGAATTTGCATAATTATGATTAAGGAACTGACCTCACAGCCCATTGTTCCCTCAGTGGGCTGGTTTCAGTCATTATGCAAATGTACTGTTTATAAGGTTTGGGGAAACCTGCAGTCAGCTGAGACTGAAGAAGTCACTTGGATGAGTGACGAAATGTTTCTCCCACAAAACGCTACGTCCAGATGAACAGATTCAACTTTTGGACATTCACAGTATTGTTCTTCTGTTTCTTTATTATTAGTGTGAATGCTTGTAAAAGCACAATTATGCTTCTATCCCACCTAGTTTTTGAGTTACACGACGTTTTGTAACACCAAAAAACAGCGTTTTTCGCCTCTCACCGCGATCTAATTCTGACTGGTCAAGTCTCTGCCTTTCAGACGCCCCGCCCCCTTTCCAGGTGGCACACTCAGTAATGACACGGCTCTGCAGCTCAAAGGTCGTGGGTTCAATCCCACCTTGGTCCACATGTTTTTTTTTTTTCACTACAAATTTATACACTATCACAGACCTGTAATTTATATTGCTAATTTATTACAATTCTGCAAAGTTTTATGATTTTAGCAGCTTTTCTAATATGGACCTAAGATTCTTGTTAACGCTCCATGGCAGAAACAAGTACACAGCCTGATGAAGCAGACAGAGGCAGTACCTCTGATTGGTGAATTTGAGCAGAACCAGGTTGTTCTTTCATTTCATTTCTTTATTTATTTCACACATGGTTCAACAGTGTTTCTTTTTCTACATACAGAACCTTCTGCCTCTTTTCAGCAGAAATTCTGCTCATTCACCTCTTTTCAGCGCAACGTTCTGCTTCTTTCCCTCTTTTCTGCAGAAATTCTACTGAGTCACCTCTTTTCTGCAAAATTTTCAGCCTTTTCACCTCTTATCAGAACAATCCTCAGCAGCTTCTGCTCATTCCACCATAATTGTCAGTCTCTCCATTTCCTTCCTTGTGAGAGTGAGTTTGGCACAATGAGATGAGTCGTTGCCTTGATCCCAGGAGGGCTGGTTTCGAATCCTGCTCAAGGTGACATTTTTTTTTTTTCACCACCATGCAAGTTTTTGCAACTTTTCAGCTTTTTCAGCTTTTCAGCAGACAGCTTCAGCGCTAAGGCATCCACACAGCATTTTCGCAGGAAATGCAAATTTTTCTAGTTAGTGTGAATGCTTGAAAAGCATTCACAGTATTGTTCTTCTAATCTTTATTAGTGTGAATGCTTGTAAAAGCATTCACAGTATTGTTCTTCTAATCTTTATTAGTGTGAATGCTTGTAAAAGCATTCACAGTATTGTTGTTGTAATCTTTATTATTAGTGTGAATGCTTGTAAAAGCATTCACAGTATTGTTGTTGTAATCTTTATTAGTGTGAATGCTTGTAAAAGCATTCACAGTATTGTTCTTCTAATCTTTATTAGTGTGAATGCTTGTAAAAGCATTCACAGTATAGTTGTTGTAATCTTTATTATTATTATTAGTGTGAATGCTTGTAAAAGCATTCACAGTATAGTTGTTGTAATCTTTATTATTATTATTATTATTATCTATTCCGTACGTTTTTTGTAGTCCTACTACTTCAAAACCGTTCAACTTAGAAAAACCATTCAAACACCGTTAGATTCCTCTTCTTTTGGACATGACTGCTTCTATTTTTCTCATTTTTAACATTTATATTTTTAATTTTATTCAACTTTTTTCAACAAAAATTTCCCATGTATTTCAATGGGGAGACCCTTCAAATCCTCATTCAACTTACTCATTTTTAAACTCCTACTACTTCCACATACGTTGACATAGATCCACCATTCAAACTTTAAAACGAAGACAAGACATTCAACTATTCAACTTGTATTTATCTTTTCAATATCTGTTATACTTTTTCTTCAGTTCCAGTTTAAGTTTCATGATGTTTTTTCAGCCATTTCAGAGTTTATAATGGGTGTGTATGGGACGGAATGTTGGAGGTTAGAGTGAGAGCTTCAACTGCCAGAGTGAGAGGAGCGAAAAAATTAATCTTAAAATATTTTTTAAAACTGCTGCTGTGTCCGCAGCGTTTGCTCTACCGGTCTGATTTTACCCTCAAAACGTAGCCATCGCTGTCCTCTTTCATCCAATGTGTTTACTATTGTCCTAGGTGTTATGGTTCTTTCATAAATGTCACCAAAGCACAGCCTCCTCCCTCCAACTCCTCCATAGACTCTAATGTTAAAATGGCTCAGAAGGTTCGTTTGAAAATCAGAAGAGCATGGTGTTTTTACACTGTCACCACGTCCATATAATAAACTCCACAGGCATGAAAACTGAGAATTAGGTAGACTAGACATTGCTGCCGCTCACGGTGAAAGAATTTCGTCAATAGGACCTGTACTTTTCATTTGGGAAGGATTTGTTTGGGGCTGACGTTTCTGTTCATTTTAAGCAGCAAAAGTGAGGTGCATGTCTCTGTGCGTGTGTATGGAGCCCCTGGCTCAGTCACTATAGCAACCAGGCTCACACCTGCCTGCCTAACGAGCTCTGTCTCTCACTGTGCCAAGATTCATCTTAAACACTTCTCTTTCAACAGCTGCTGTGTCCACAGTGTTTGCTCTACAGCCATCATTTTACCCTCAAAACGAAGCCATCGTTGTTCTCTTTCCAACAGCGTGTCTTTCAAAGCTCAGAGATGTAAACCTTTAAAACTGTGTGGATCCAAATGGAGGGATCATATTTTAGTCATTCAGTGATTCAAAGAATATGAACTTTTAATATTCATTCAGATGTTTTCTGACTCTAAATAGTCTTTTCTCATTACTCAGGTTTTTCTAATTTACATTTAAAACATTTTCAGCTATTTTCCAACTTCTTCTCTGTGCTTGTCAGCTTTTAGCAGTTCAGCACTTTTGTTTTCAGGTGAAAATTTCTGTATTTTTCATCTCATTCAACATTTTTAACTTAAAATTCAGCAATTAATTCTTTTCAGTGCATATATTCAGATTCAAGCATTCACACTGCAGTTTCTTCAGAAAATGCACTTTCTAGTTATTATTAGTGTGAATGCTTGTAAAAGCATTCACAGTATTGTTCTTCTAATCTTTATTATTATTATATTTTATTATATATTCCGTACGTTTTTTGTACTGTATCTCCTTCAAAACCGTTCAACTTAGAAAAACCATTCAAACACCGTTAGATTCCTCTTCTTTTGGACATGACTGCTTGTATTTTTCTCATTTTTAACATTTATATTTTTAATTTTATTCAACTTTTTTCAACAAAAATTTCCCATGTATTTCAATGGGGAGACCCTTCAAATCCTCATTCAACTTACTCCTCTTTAAACTGTATCTACTTTAACATACATTGACATAGAGCCACCATTCAAACTTTAAAACGAAGACAAGACATTCAACTATTCAACTTGTATTTATCTTTTCAATATCTATTATACTTTTTCTTCAGTTCCAGTTTAAGTTTCATGATGTTTTTTCACCCGTTTCAGAGTTTATAATGGGTGTGTATGGGACGGAATGTTGGGGCTAGAGTGAGACAGCTCAACTGCTAGAGTGAGAGGAGCAAAAAAATAAATCTTAAAATATTTTTTAAAACTGCTGCTGTGTCCACGGTGTTTGGTCTACAGGTATGATTTTACCCTCAAAACGTAGCCATCGCTGTCCTCTTTCATCCAATGTGTTTACTATTGTACTAGGTGTTATGGTTCTTTCATAAATGTCACCAATGCACAGCCTCCTCCCTCCAACTCCTCCATAGACTCTAATGTTAAAATGGCTCAGAAGGTTCGTTTGAAAACCAGAAGTACAGGCTGTCTTTACACTGTCACCACGTCCATATAATAAACTCCACAAGCATGAAAACTGAGAATTAGGTAGACTGGACATTGCTGTCGCTCACGGTGAAAGAATTTTGTCAATAGGACCTGTACTTTTCATTTGGGAGCGATTTGTTTCGACCTGACTTTGCTATTCATTTTAAGCAGCAAAAGTGAGGTGCATGTCTGTGCGCGTGTGTATGGAGCCACTGGGTGCAGTTACTATAGCAACCAGGCTCACACCTGCCTGCCTAATGAGCTCTGTCTCTCACTGTGCCAAGATTCATCTTAAACACTTCTCTTTCAACTGCTGCTGTGTCCACAGTGTTTGCTCTACAACCATCATTTTACCCTCAAAACGTCACCATCGTTGTTCTCTTTCCAACAGAGTGTCTTTGAAAGCTCAGATATGTAAAGTTTTTAAACTGTGTGGATCCAAGTGGAGGGATCACATTTTAGTCATTCAGTGATTCAAAGAATATGAACTTTTAATATTCATTCAGATGTTTTCTGACTCTAAATAGTCTTTTGTCATTTCTTATGTTTTTCTAATTTACATTTAAAACATTTTCAGCTCTTTTCCAACTTCTTCTCTGTGGTTGTCAGCTTTTAGCAGTTCAGCTTTTTTGTTTTCAGGTACAAATTTCTGTATTTTTCATCTCATTCAACATTTTTAACTTAAAATTCAGCAATTAATTCATTTCAGTGCATACATTCAGATTCAAGCATTCACACTGCAGTTTCTTCAGAAAATGCACTTTCTAGTTATTATTATATTTTATTATATATTCCGTACGTTTTTTGTAGTCTATCTCCTTCAAAACCGTTCAACTTAGAAAAACCATTCAAACACCGTTAGATTCCTCTTCTTTTGGACATGACTGCTTCTATTTTTCTCATTTTTAACATTTATATTTTTAATTTTATTCAACTTTTTTCAACAAAAATTTCCCATGTATTTCAATGGGGAGACCCTTCAAATCCTCATTCAACTTACTCATTTTCAAACTGTATCTACTTCAACATAGGTTGACATAGAGCCACCATTCAAACTTTAAAACGAAGACAAGACATTCAACTATTCAACTTGTATTTATCTTTTCAATATCTGTTATACTTTTTCTTCAGTTCCAGTTTAAGTTTCATGATGTTTTTTCAGCCGTTTCAGAGTTTATAATGGGTGTGTATGGGACGGAATGTTGGGGCTAGAGTGAGACAGCTCAACTGCTAGAGTGAGAGGAGCAAAAAAATTAATGTTAAAATCTTTTTTAAAACTGCTGCTGTGTCCGCAGCGTTTGCTCTACAGGTCTGATTTTACCCTCAAAACGTAGCCATCGCTGTCCTCTTTCATCCAATGTGTTTACTATTGTCCTAGGTGTTATGGTTCTTTCATAAATGTCACCAAAGCACAGACTCCTCCCTCCAAGTCCTCCATAGACTCCAATGTTAAAATGGCTCAGAAGGTTCGTTTGAAAACCAGAAGTACAGGCTGTCTTTACACTGTCACCACGTCCATATAATAAGCTCCACAGGCATGAAAACTGAGAATTAGGTAGACTGGACATTGCTGTCGCTCACGGTGAAAGAATTTTGTCAATAGGACCTGTACTTTTCATTTGGGAACGATTTGTTTCGACCTGACTTTTCTGTTCATTTTAAGCAGCAAAAGTGAGGTGCATGTCTGTGTGCGTGTGTACTGAGCCATTGGGTGCAGTCACTATAGCAACCAGGCTCACACCTGCCTGCCTAACGAGCTCTGTCTCTCACTGTGCCAAGATTCATCTTAAACACTTCTCTTTCAACTGCTGCTGTGTCCACAGTGTTTGCTCTACAGCCATCATTTTACCCTCAAAACGAAGCCATCGTTCTTCTCTTTCCAACACTGTGTCTTTCAAAGCTCAGAGATGTAAACCTTTAAAAGTGTGTGGATCCAAGTGGAGGGTTCACATTTTAGTCATTCAGTTATTCAAAGAATATGAACTTTTAATATTCATTCAGAGGTTTTTTGACTCTAAATTTTCATTTCTCATTTCTTAGGTTTTTCTAATTTTTATTGAAAAACTTTTCAGCTATTTTCCAATTTCTTCTGTGTGATTTTCAGCTTTTAGCAGTTCAGGACTTTGAATTTTTAAACTGAAAACAAGTTTGTTTTTTTTATCTCATTCAACATTTTTAACTTAAAATTCAGCAATTAATTTATTTCAGTGCATACATTCAGATTCAAGCATTCACACTGCAGTTTCTTCAGAAAATGCACTTTCTAGTTATTATTATATATTCCGTACGTTTTTTGGCATCTATCTCCTTCAAAACCGTTCAACTTAGAAAAACCATTCAAACACCGTTAGATTCCTCTTCTTTTGGACATGACTGCTTCTACTTTTCTCATTTATAACATTTATATTTTTAAAATTATTCAACTTTTTTCAACAAAAATTTCCCATGTATTTCAATGGGGAGACCCTTCAAATCCTCATTCAACTTACTCATTTTCAAACTGTATCTACTTTAACATACGTTGACATAGAGCCACCATTCAAACTTTAAAACGAAGACAAGACATTCAACTATTCAACTTGTATTTATCTTTTCAATATGTATTATACTTTTTCTTCAGTTCCAGTTTAAGTTTCATGATGATTTTTCAGCCGTTTCAGAGTTTATAATGGGTGTGTATGGGACGGAATGTTGGGGCTAGAGTGAGACAGCTCAACTGCCAGAGTGAGAGGAGCGAAAAAATTAATCTGAAAATCTTTTTTAAAACTGCTGCTGTGTCCGCAGCGTTTGCTCTACAGGTCTGATTTTACCCTCAAAACGTAGCCATCGCTGTCCTCTTTCATCCAATGTGTTTACTATTGTACTAGGTGTTATGGTTCTTTCATAAATGTCACCAAAGCACAGCCTCCTCCCTCCAACTCCTCCATAGACTCTAATGTTAAAATGGCTCAGAAGGTTCGTTTGAAAATCAGAAGAGCATGGTGTTTTTACACTGTCACCACGTCCATATAATAAACTCCACAGGCATGAAAAATGAGAATTAGGTAGACTGGACATTGCTGCCGCTCACGGTGAAAGAATTTCGTCAATAGGACCTGTACTTTTCATTTGGGAACGATTTGTTTCGGCCTGACTTTTCTGTTCATTTTAAGCAGCAAAAGTGAGGTGCATGTCTGTGTGCGTGTGTATGGAGCCATTGGGTGCAGTCACTATAGCAACCAGGCTCACACCTGCCTGCCTAACGAGCTCCGTCTCTCACTGTGCCAAGAATCATCTTAAACACTTCTCTTTCAACTGCTGCTGTGTCCACAGTGTTTGCTCTACAGCCATCATTTTACCCTCAAAACGAAGCCATCGTTGTTCTCTTTACAACACAGTGTCTTTCAAAGCTCAGAGATTTAAACTTTTTAAATTGTGTGGATCCAAGTGGAGGGATCACATTCTAGTCATTCAGTGATTCAAAGAATATGAACTTTTAATATTCATTCAGATATTTTCTGACTCTAATTTTCTTTTCTCATTACTTAGGTTTTTCTAATTTACATTTAAAACATTTTCAGCTATTTTCCAGCTTCTTCTGTGTGAACATAAGCTTTCAAAAGTTCTGCACTTTTGTTTTCAGTTTAAAAACTCTGTATTTTCCAGCTCATTCAACATTTTTGGCTTAATATTCAGCAATTAATTCATTTCAGTGCATACATTCAGATTCAAGCATTCACACTGCAGTTTCTTCAGAAAATGCACTTTCTAGTTATTAGTGTGAATGCTTGTAAAAGCATTCACAGTATAGTTGTTGTAATCTTTATTATTATTATTATTATTATGTATTCCGTACGTTTTTTGGCATCTAATTCCTTCAAAACCGCTCAACTTAGAAAAACCATTCAAACACCATTAGATTCCTCTTCTTTTGGACATGACTGCTTCTATTTGTCTCATTTATAACATTTATATTTTTAAAATTGTTCAACTTTTTTTAACAAAAATTTCCCATGTATTTCAATGGGAAGACAATTCAAAATCTCCTTCAACTTACTCATTTTTAAACTCTTATTACTTCCATATACGTTGACATAGAGCCACCATTCAAACTTTAAAACGAAGACAAGACATTCAACTATTCAAGTTGTATTTATCTTTTCAATATCTATTATACTTTTTCTTCAGTTCCAGTTTAAGTTTCATGATGTTTTTTCAGCCGTTTCAGAGTTTATAATGGGTGTGTATGGGACGGAATGTTGGGGCTAGAGTGAGACAGCTCAACTGCTAGAGTGAGAGGAGCAAAAAAATTCATCTTAAAATATTTTTTAAAACTGCTGCTGTGTCCACAGTGTTTGGTCTACAGGTATGATTTTACCCTCAAAACGTAGCCATCGCTGTCCTCTTTCACCAAATGTGTTTACTATTGTACTAGGTGTTATGGTTCTTTCATAAATGTCACCCATGCACAGCCTCCTCCCTCCAACTCCTCCATAGACTCTAATGTTAAAATGGCTCAGAAGGTTCGTTTGAAAACCAGAAGTACAGGCTGTCTTTCCACTGTCACCACGTCCATATAATAAACTCCACAAGCATGAAAACTGAGAATTAGGTAGACTGGACATTGCTGTCGCTCACGGTGAAAGAATTTTGTCAATAGGACCTGTACTTTTCATTTGGGAGCGATTTGTTTCGACCTGACTTTTCTGTTCATTTTAAGCAGCAAAAGTGAGGTGCATGTCTGTGCGCGTGTGTATGGAGCCAGTGGGTGCAGTCACTATAGCAACCAGGCTCACACCTGCCTGCCTGCCTAACGAGCTCTCTCTCACTCTGCCAATATTCATCTTAAACACTTCTCTTTCAACTGCTGCTGTGTCCACAGTGTTTGCTCTACAGCCATCATTTTACCCTCAAAACGAAGCCATCGTTGTTCTCTTTCCAACAGCATGTCTTTCAAAGCTCAGAGATGTAAACCTTTAAAAGTGTGTGGATCCAAGTGGAGGGATTACACTTTAGTCATTCAGTGATTCAAAGAATATGAACTTTTAATATTCATTCAGATGTTTTCTGACTCTAAATTTTCTGTTCTCATTTCTTAGGTTTTCCAAATTTTAATTTAAAAACTTTTCAGCGATTTTCCAACTTCTTTTGTGTGAACATCAGCTTTCAAAAGTTCTGCACTTTTGTTTTCAGGTTAAAAACTCTGTATTTTCCAGCTCATTCAACATTTTTATTTTTAACTTAAAATTCAGCAATTAATTCATTTCAGTGCATACATTCAGATTCAAGCATTCACACTGCAGTTTCTTCAGAAAATGCACTTTCTAGTTAGTGTGAATGCTTGTAAAAGCATTCACAGTATTGTTCTTCTAATCTTTATTATTATTATTATCTATACCACATTCCGTACGTTTTTTGGCATCTAACTCCTTCAAAACCGTTCAACTTAGAAAAACCATTCAAACACCATTAGATTCCTCTTCTTTTGGACATTAATGCTTCTACTTTTCTCATGTATAACATTTATATTTTTAAAATTATTCAACTTTTTTCAACAAAAATTTCCCATGTATTTCAATGGGGAGACCCTTCAAATCCTCATTCAACTTATTCATTTTCAAACTGTATCTACTTCAACATACGTTGACATAGAGCCACCATTCAAACTTTAAAACGAAGACAAGACATTCAACTATTCAACTTGTATTTATCTTTTCAATATCTGTTATACTTTTTCTTCAATTCCAGTTTAAGTTTCATGATGTTTTTTCAGCCGTTTCAGAGTTTATAATGGGTGTGTATGGGACGGAATGTTGGGGCTAGAGTGAGACAGCTGAACTGCTAGAGTGAGAGGAGCGAAAAAATTAATCTTAAAATATTTTTTAAAACTGCTGCTGTGTCCGCAGCGTTTGCTCTACAGGTCTGATTTTACCCTCAAAACGTAGCCATCGCTGTCCTCTTTCATCCAATGTGTTTACTATTGTACTAGGTGTTATGGTTCTTTCATAAATGTCACCAAAGCACAGACTCCTCCCTCCAACTCCTCCATAGACTCCAATGTTAAAATGGCTCAGAAAGTTCCTTTGAAAATCAGAAGAGCAGGCTGTCTTTACACTGTCACCACGTCCATACAATAAACTCCACAGGCATGAAAACTGAGAATTAGGTAGACTAGACATTGCTGCCGCTCACGGTGAAAGAAGTTTGTCAATACGACATGTACTTTTCATTTGGGAAGGATTTGTTTGGGGCTGACTTTTCTGTTCATTTTAAGCAGCAAAAGTGAGGTGCATGTCTGTGTGCGTGTGTATGGAGCCCCTGGCTCAGTCACTATAGCAACCAGGCTCACACCTGCCTGCCTAACGAGCTCTCTCTCACTCTGCCAAGATTCATCTTGAGCACTTCTCTTTCAACAGCTGCTGTGTCCACAGTATTTGCTCTACAGCCATCATTTTACCCTCAAAATGAAGCCATCGTTGTTCTCTTTCCACCAGCGTGTCTTTCAAAGCTCAGAGATGTAAACCTTTAAAACTGTGTGGATCCAAGTGGAGGGATCATATTTTAGTCATTCAGTGATTCAAAGAATATGAACTTTTAATATTCATTCAGATGTTTTCTGACTCTAAATAGTCTTTTCTCATTTTTTAGGTTTTTCTAATTTGCAATTAAAACATTTTCAGCTGTTTTCTAACTTCTTCTCTGTGGATGTCAGCTTTTAGCAGTTCAGCTTTTTCGTTTTCAGGTGCAAATTTCTGTATTTTTCATCGCATTCAACATTTTTAACTTAAAATTCAGCAATTAATTCATTTCAGCGCATATATTCAGATTCAAGCATTCACACTGCAGTTTCTTCAGAAAATGCACTTTCTAGTTAGTGTGAATGCTTGTAAAAGCATTCACAGTATTGTTGTTGTAATCTTTCTTATTATCTATTATTCCATATTCCGTACGTTTTTTGGCATCTAACTCCTTCAAAACCGTTCAACTTAGAAAAACCATTCAAACACCGTTAGATTCCTCTTCTTTAGGACATGACTGCTTCTATTTTTCTCATTTATAACATTTATATTTTTAAAATTATTCAACTTTTTTCAACAAAAATTTCCCATGTATTTCAATGGGGAGACCCTTCAAATCCTCATTCAACTTACTCATTTTCAAACTGTATCTACTTCAACATACATTGACATAGAGCCACCATTCAAACTTTAAAACGAAGACAAGACATTCAACTATTCAACTTGTATTTATCTCTTCAATATCTGTTATACTTTTTCTTCAGTTCCAGTTTAAGTTTCATGATGTTTTTTCAGCCGTTTCAGAGTTTATAATGGGTGTGTATGGGACGGAATGTTGGGGCTAGAGTGAGACAGCTCAACTGCTAGAGTGAGAGGAGCGAAAAAATTAATCTTAAAATCTTTTTTAAAACTGCTGCTGTGTCCACAGCGTTTTCTCTACAGGTATGATTTTACCCTCAAAACGTAGCCATCGCTGTCCTCTTTCATCCAATGTGTTTACTATTGTACTAGGTGTTATGGTTCTTTCATAAATGTCACCAAAGCACAGACTCCTCCCTCCAACTCCTCCATAGACTCCAATGTTAAAATGGCTCAGAAAGTTCCTTTGAAAATCAGAAGAGCAGGCTGTCTTTACACTGTCACCACGTCCATATAATAAACTCCACAGGCATGAAAACCGAGAATTAGGTAGACTAGACATTGCTGCCGCTCACGGTGAAAGAATTTTGTCAATACGACATGTAGTTTTCATTTGGGAAGGATTTGTTTGGGGCTGACTTTTCTGTTCATTTTAAGCAGCAAAAGTGAGGTGCATGTCTGTGTGCGTGTGTATGGCGCCATTGGGTGCAGTCACTATAGCAACCAGGCTCACACCTGCCTGCCTAACGAGCTCTCTCTCACTCTGCCAAGATTCATCTTGAACACTTCTCTTTCAACAGCTGCTGTGTCCACAGTGTTTGCTCTACAGCCATCATTTTACCCTCAAAACGAAGCCATCGTTCTTCTCTTTCCAACAGCGTGTCTTTCAAAGCTCAGAGATGTAAACCTTTAAAACTGTGTGGATCCAAGTGGAGGGATCATATTTTAGTCATTCAGTGATTCAAAGAATATGAACTTTTAATATTCATTCAGATGTTTTCTGACTCTAAATAGTCTTTTCTCATTACTCAGGTTTTTCTAATTTACATTTAAAACATTTTCAGCTATTTTCCAACTTCTTCTCTGTGCTTGTCAGCTTTTAGCAGTTCAGCACTTTTGTTTTCAGGTGAAAATTTCTGTATTTTTCATCTCATTCAACATTTTTAACTTAAAATTCAGCAATTAATTCTTTTCAGTGCATATATTCAGATTCAAGCATTCACACTGCAGTTTCTTCAGAAAATGCACTTTCTAGTTATTATTATTATTATATCATATTCCGTACGTTTTTGTGCATCTATCTCCTTCAAAACCGTTCAACTTAGAAAAACCATTCAAACACCATTAGATTCCTCTTCTTTTGGACAAGTGTGCTTGTATTTTTCTCATTTATAACATTTATATTTTTAAAATTATTCAACTTTTTTCAACAAAAATTTCCCATGTATTTCAATGGGGAGACCCTTCAAATTCTCCTTCAACTTACTCCTCTTTAAACTGTATGTACTTCCACATACGTTGACATAGAGCCACCATTCAAACTTTAAAACGAAGACAAGTCATTCAACTATTCAACTTGTATTTATCTTTTCAATATCTATTATACTTTTTCTTCAGTTCCAGTTTAAGTTTCATGATGTTTTTTCACCCGTTTCAGAGTTTATAGTGGGTGTGTATGGGACGGAATGTTGGGGCTAGAGTGAGACAGCTCAACTGCCAGAGTGAGAGGAGCGAAAAAATTAATCTTAAAATATTTTTTAAAACTGCTGCTGTGTCCGCAGCGTTTGCTCTACAGGTATGATTTTACCCTCAAAACGTAGCCATCGCTGTCCTCTTTCATCCAATGTGTTTACTATTGTACTAGGTGTTATGGTTCTTTCATAAATGTCACCAAAGCACAGCCTCCTCCCTCCAACTCCTCCATAGACTCTAATGTTAAAATGGCTCAGAAGGTTCGTTTGAAAATCAGAAGAGCATGGTGTTTTTACACTGTCACCACGTCCATATAATAAACTCCACAGCCATGAAAACTGAGAATTAGGTAGACTAGACATTGCTGGCGCTCACGGTGAAAGAATTTTGTCAATACGACATGTACTTTTCATTTGGGAGCGATTTCTTTCGGCCTGACTTTTCTGTTCATTTTAAGCAGCAAAAGTGAGGTGCATGTCTGTGTGCGTGTGTATGGAGCCATTGGGTGCAGTCACTATAGCAACCAGGCTCACACCTGCCTGCCTAACGAGCTCTGTCTCTCACTCTGCCAAGATTCATCTTAAACACTTCTCTTTCAACTGCTGCTGTGTCCACAGTGTTTTCTCTACAGCCATCATTTTACCCTGAAATCATAGCCATTGTTGTTTTCTGTCCAACACAGTGTCTTTCAAAGCTCAGAGATGTAAAGTTTTTAAACTGTGTGGATCCAAGTGGAGGGATCACATTTTAGTCATTCAGTGATTCAAAGAATATGAACTTTTAATATTCATTCAGATCTTTTCTGACTCTAAATTTTCTTTTCTCATTACTTAGGTTTTTCAAATGTACAATTAAAACATTTTCAGCTATTTTCCAACTTCTTCTGGGTGGATGTCAGCTTTTAGCAGTTCAGGACTTTTGTTTTCAGGTGAAAATTTCTTTATTTTTCATCTCATTCAACATTTTTAACTTAAAATTCAGCAATTAATTCATTTCAGTGCATACATTCAGATTCAAGCATTCACACTGCAGTTTCTTCAGAAAATGCACTTTCTAGTTAAAAATGTTCTCTCTCAAGTATTTCCATGTGATTTTGGAGATATAAGCCTGATAGGAATCTAAAATATGGAACTATAAAGGTATTGGACAGAGAAGACAGATGATTTGAAAGAGGAGTGGAAGAAGTGTCTATGTCCACTGTGAACGACCATCTTTGAACAGAGGGCGGGGCTTACCACACCAAATTTCTGCCATCTATAATCCAGTTGTGAGATCTGGATTACATCATTATAAGCTGCTTATTGCCTTTGATCTGGCGTTGTACTCCATTAATTGTACATGTATTACCATTAATAGCAAAGGAATATATTATAAATTATTACTGTATTATTACTAAATAGTTTTGCTTCATGGAAGCTTTAAATGTTTCACCATTATTTTCTTTTGTTTCTGATCTCATAAAACCCTGTTACATACATCTCCCTTTATTTGTTGCTCATAACAAATGATTATTTTGGTAATTACATGGTCAGATAAATACTAGTGCCACAGATGCAGAGAGTCCAAAAACTGTGATGAAAAAATAAGGGGATGGTGACTGCGGGGGATGGTGACTGCGGGGGATGGTGACTGCGGAGCTGACCAAGGTGTAGGAGGACTGGCAGATACAGAGGTTCCCCTCTCCATCTCCAGAGCCCTCACCCTTAAGTGCATGGCATCCACCTCCAACTGCTGCTTTTTTAACTCCACCTCCTTTATGCGCAGCATTAACTGCAGCTATTCCGCAGAAGGGCCAGGTTGGGGACGGAGATTTTTCAGTGGGGCAGGAATACCAGCAACAACACCCAGCTCAACGCCCTCTGCAGGACCTGGCTCACCAAACAACCCCCTTTCATGCAGTTTAATACACAGGAGCTCTTTGCATTCAATGGCACAGTCACATCAAAGAAATTGGCAATAAGAATGAGGTCATCCTTTTTACATCTGTCCAACTTTTCTTCAGTTGGGCCTAAAGTGAAATCCTCCAATTTAAATTCCATACTAACACACACCCTCCCACACAAGAAAAAACTGCCAACCACAAAAGCAGAGCTAACCAAGAACACAGGTAACCCACCTGCGACAACAGCAACGAATAAAGAACAAAGAACAAAAGAGCCCACACTCCAAGTCAACCCGACGAAAAAAAAAGGATGGACGAACCCCATATTAATGTTACGTTCTTAGCCTAGGCGAGTGTCAAACGCAACAAGAAGTTGGCCCACTCACACACCACCCAAGCAAGAACACAAACAATAATATCTTTTTAAAGTGCTAAGCAGCCATTTATTTGCTTCAGCAGTGAGCAGTGCCAAAAATAACAAACAAAACTCCCTAATGGTCCCTACGCTTTCCTACACAAAATGAAAACCAAACAAAAGACAATTTACTTACCTAACTTCCTAAATGAAAAACAGGAGAAAACGTAATCAACAAAAATGGCTTCTCACGCCTATTAGGCTGCTGCAGTGAAGGATATATACAAGGTGAACAAAATACACGATTGCTACTTGACAAATCTATTTATAGCTATTTACAAAATTGACATAATAACGCCAGACACACACACACACACACACACGAGGTTATACTTGCAAATCACTTTGTCAAAGAAACTCTACACTGCAACGAATCAACACACAGGTTCTTTGTTGGATGGTGGAGGTTAGGAGAGAGGGGGCCAGGTGGCTGTCATCTGGTGGCTAAATACTGGAGGTGATCGACCAATTATCCAATCCGAGGATAGGCAGAGACTCCACCCAGCTACTCAGCGGGCACGCCCAGGTGTCCACCTCCTAAGAGAAAAAAGTGGAAGAAACCCACAGCCATCCTCTGGTGGGAGGAGTAACTCATAAAGCAAACACAACATTGGATCATAACAAAAGTAATAATTAAGTTGGACAAAAACAGTAAAAACAAGGCTGACATTGTGTATGAATTGTGCACATGGCATTAATAAAATGTTTTGTTTTGTTTGTTGTTTTAGGAAAAATGTCTTTATGGAGGTCTAATAGAAATCTGTGTGGGATCTCGTGCCTGTCGCAGAAAGCAGAGTTGTACAGTTTTACTGAGAATGGCAGGAATGCTTTCCTCATGTGTTCTTTGTGGCAGCGAGGTTGAATCAGTCTAAGAGAGAAGGTCTGCTGCCTCAGTGGTGTGGAGTGGAGTGGGTGTGATGGGATGTCCATGTGCATCCATTTTGTGTCTGACAGACATGACCCTAAATATCTCTGTAGGTTCTCAATCATCCAGTACATGTAGCAGGTTTATCAGAGAAACTCAGGAGAGTCTTCTCCAAACATCCCAGTGTACTTCAGACCCAGCCACACACTCACACACACAAACTGGTTCATCCTAAAGACAGAAGTCCCAAACACAAACTAAATAATGTAGTGTATCCTGTACAGTGAGGAGTGCTCTGACCTCTACACTGGAGAAACCAAACAGCCACATCATAAATGCATGGCACAACATAGAGGAGTCACCGCAAGCCTCATCTCTACAGCTGCATCTAAAGGTCAAAGGTCACTCTCTGAGGATTTTGGACAGAGAAGACAGATGATTTGAAAGAGGAGTGAAAGAAGTGTCTATGTCCACTGTGAACGACCATCTTTGAACAGAGGGCGGGGCTTACCACACCAAATTTCTGCCATCTATAATCCAGTTGTGAGATCCTTCCCAGACGCCTTAACACCCACTCACATTTTGTTTCAGTTGATCTTAATAGGTCACATGATACAGTGGTTTCACTCGAAACCTCTGCTGATAATGACCCACACCTTTTTTCACACCTTGGCTCATGTGATCAGGCACACGATCAATAGTTGGTCAATGACCCTTTTAAGGCACAACTCCTACTAGGGCTTAAAATCTGGGAGTATTTGCATTTGGTCTAAGAACTATGGGCACTCAGAACCAGTCCAAACTGTAAAAGTGATCTGATGCTACATAATTTTGACCAATGACTTTCATATGCACAGTACTTTTTCATAGTGTAAAAATCAGACAAATGGACTTTGAAAAACTTGTGAAAGTCAGAGCAGACAGATTGAAAAAGATGCTTGTGGGGAGTAATGAGGTTTCAGTTTGCTGAAGAATGGCTCGAGTGATAAGAAAAAAGAAATCAGAACAATGAGCAAGAAGGAGAAAGTGGAGATTAAGAAGCGAGAAACACAGACAGAGGGAGCAATTTAGAGACAGAATATTCTGAGCATCTGTTGTTGAAGTTGATGACAATACCTCATTATTGTAGTCATTAGGCAGGCAGGGAATGAAAGAGGGAAAAGGCACAGGGAACGATGAAGATTAAAGAGGATATAAAGTGAAGAAAAGAGAAAATGTATGTGACACATTCCCGTTACAGGCAGATGATTCAAGACTTCACCTGCCTTCTTATTTTCTCAACAGAAAAGAATTTAGAATTTTTAAAGTAAGGACAAGACATTATTGATTTCTCTAGTGAAAAAGGCTTTCTAGAACAGACTCTGAAAGGAAACAGGAAGTATAAAGTGAGCAATAAACAAAGAACCAGAGCAGCATGGTAAAACACACACAGATGCAAATGAAAGGGGTAATTATAGAGCATGAACATTTACTGCAGGGTTGTGGAAATGTGTGCTGCCAAATGTATAGAAAGAGGAGTAACCATCTGCAGCAATGTAGCAATGTATCAATGTTTCTCCTTGTCATACTGAAAAAAGATGAAAAATTAGTGTTTGTAAAGTTTATCCTTTTTGGACACATCCAAACCCAAGCTGTGTTTAAACTGGGGTGGCTGTAGCTCAAGAGGCGGAGCAGGTCATCAGCTGATTCGAAGGTTGGTGGTTCGATCTCTGGCTTGCTTGGTCCGCATGCCAAATATCCTTGGGCAAGATACTAACCCCAAGTTGCTCTCTGATGCATCCATGGGAGTACGAATGTGTGTGATGGTACTTAGTAAGTACTGAAAAGCATGGAAGACAGTGAATGTTGTATAGAGCGCTCTGGGAGAGTAGAAAAGCATTATACAAGAATCGGTCCATTTACCAAATTAAGAGCAATGTGTCATCGCGCTGGTTGCATCTGACACAAAGTCAGAGGATGAAGGAGGGCTGCACAAAAAGGGTTACAAGGTCTTGTAATCAAAATCTTTCATTGACTTGAACGGTTGAATGAAGGTTATTATTGCAGTCATGTAGCCATTGTCATCCCACACTGTAAAAACTGTGACTAGAGGTTACTTAAAAAACCTATGGCAACAAAGTGACACTTAAAATAATTAAGTAGATTTTAATTTCAAAAGATTTATGTAAAATGTAGAGAAAATGTTAATTAAATTCAAATAGAAAACAAAAGTAGATATTAATAGAATTAAGCTGTAAATATGTGTTGGATTTAGGGACAAAATCTCAAACTGAAGGTTAAAATTGCCCAACTTTAACAAAAAAAATAATTGATATGAAATAAATCTCTGAGAAAAATTACTTTGAATTTACTAACTATCTGGCAAAGATTTAGTAAAAACTTCCTAAAATATCCATTACAAAGAAATGAAGATTTTTTTTTTTCAGTAAAACTCAAATTGGATTCAATAATTTTCCAAATAAACCTTATAAATAATGACTGAATAATAAGAGAAAATAAAAAGAATTTAACTTATTTTCTGAGTAAAATGAATCAATTTCACAAAGAAAACATCAAAGCAGTAATTTGTTTTATTGTGGAAAATAAAAATGGTAATTTATAATATAACATTTTTCTTTTTCTATACACTGAATTCTTATCAACAATCTTCTGATCTCCTAAATACATTCCCCTGTTGTAAATTTGTTTTAGTGTGATAAACAGTTTATCACACTATCACACTGTGTACAGAGCAACAGCAACATAAAGAAACTACATGAATGTAAACCAGTTTTGTAAAAAAGAAATGAATCGTTAGATTAGACTGTAATATCAACATGAACCTGAAATCTGAATATTCTTTATTCTGTTTCCTTTATCTCTGTTACTTATTTATGATTGACTAACAAAAACTTAAAAACAATTGAATCACTCAATATAACTGTAGAACAAAGGTTTATCACTCATGTACATGGTATATCAATAATGTAAATCAACCTTTTATCCCAATTTGGATGTTTAACCTGAGAAAATCTAAGACACATGTAAGAGGAAGTAACATTTCTACAGCTACAGGACTGCAATTCTGTTAAATTTTAAAGTTGTTTTAAACTAATGTTTTATATTAACATACACTATAAACAAAGAAAAGCTTCACTAGTGATTCCTCCAATTTGTTGCCTTTCAAACAGAACATTCCTACGAAACTTGTAGGTAATAAAAAACAAACATTAAAATAAAGAGCACAAATACAGCCTGACACATTGCAGGTCTGAAAAGATAGCTGCATCTAACAAAGACAAACCAAAAGTTTTCAGTGAGCTTACTTCCCTTGTCCTTGTTTAAGCCATTAACTTATTCTTGAGGCTGTTCACTTTTGGTGAGAGCTTAGCACAATCCAGTTCAAGGAAAAGTTTCTGGAATACTTCCAAGGTGTACTTTAGCTCTTTGGGATAGGCAAGATCGACTGCATATGTCAATCCAACAAGCATTGCACATGCTCTTGGAAAATTACCCAGAGCAGGCATAACTCTCACACCCTCCAGCACAATGCCAATGTCATCCTCCTCAGATCCAACAGCCTTGATTTTGTAGATTTTCATCCTCTGTTCAGAAAGATCTTGTGACACACTATCCCCATCAGCATCCTGAAACAACAAAAACATGTTTTTTTTCTGACTGTAATTGCACACATGAAATATTTCCCACTTTGACTAACACATATGAATAACAAAAACAGAAACATTTTTCTATTTCAACACTTACACTGTACTCTTTGATCAGTTGATCAATGGACTCCCCAAGGTACACCATCAAGCACTGAATGACCAGATTTCTGGTTATGTTATTGCTAGGATTGCTTGGTGACTGAAAATGACAAGAAATCCAAAAGTTACCATCATATATGTGACCATTTATTAAAACAAACTGAAAATGACAAGAAATCCAAAAGTTACCATCATATATGTGACCATTTATTAAGACAAACTGTGAGAATTGTCAGTTTTAATATAAACTGTTAAAATATCAAATCATGATCATATGGAACATTATGTGGGATAATTAGCTGATGTTAATGCACATGCGTGGATGCTGACAGACAGTCAACACAAGGGTATTGTCAACATTATATAGGTAAAGACAATTCCGAGCTGACATTCTTCAGGTTGCATGATTTTAGTCATTTGCAACTGTGTGCTTGCCTTGAAGCTTTTAACTAAATTAAATTTATGACTAATATCTCCAAGTTTTTGTGTCTGAAATCTTTAAATGAATCTTTTTAGTAAATTAATTTAATTTAGTCATTTAGTTTTTAATTTAATTTAGTTACTGTTGGTAAGAAAGAGTTTTTCCTTCTTAGGACAAAACAAAAACCCAGCAATACCAGTACTTGTGTGAGTATTTTTACTAAGAACAGACGTGTATTTATAATACAGCTAAAACATGAAAACCATAAGTGTGTTGTTAATTATATCAATGTTCCAACATTTCCTGACGTCCTCTTGCACTGACAAAAACATGCAAAAAAGTTAGTTGCGCTATGCACCATGCAAATGAGTCTTGAAATTTGACAACAAAATTCTTTAAATAAAATTCCAAGCTGAAATGTCTGTTGAAAATACCTTGGCTATGATAGCCTGCAACTTCAATCCCATGGCTCCCCCCTTGGAATGGAAAAGGGCCAACAGTTTGGGAGTGTATTCATCCAGCATGGACATGAATTTGGGTTCAAGGTGTACCAGGGTGATCCTGTAGAACTCATCCTGCAGCTGAATGACAAATAAAACATGATACAGCCTCAAATTATTTGAAACTTGAAACATTACATAAAAATCAAAACAGAAGCCTACCCAAAATGAATTTGGAACTCACATGAGATGCCTCAAATAAAGCTGGCCATCTGACTTTGATGTTTTTCTGCTGCTTCAATTTCAAAACCATTAGTTTAATTTAATACAACATGGTATCACAACTTACTTTATAATGCACAGTCTACATACCGATCAGCTGGATTTAAGTTGAGGGATCTTCCAATACCTCAAAGGAAAGCAACATTATCATTAATAGCAGTCTCCAAAATAAAAAAAAAATTACACAAACACACGCAGATTGTTAAAGACATATTTAAATTAATGCTAAAATTTTGAAGGTGAGGTACATATATAATACAAGGAAACTCTTTATTAGATTAAAAAGGGGATAAGCCCTGGTGTCTGTAGCAATTTGGTGACAGATCACAACATGAAATAACTCCCCCCCCCATATATATAAGTCTAGATGTCTAGATCACAGATTTGTTATACAGTGATAGGTAAAGTAATAAAATCTCTGACTAAAGATGTTTAAGATAATTCTTCCACCTTTTTTCAAAATTGCAAATGTGAGCACTTGATATGCAGTCATTCCAATAGATTAACACTTTTTAAAACATATAAGGATGTTTACTGTTATTTTGTAATAATGATTCTACAAATTTTCTGGTGAGATATTTACTCTTAACAGTAAATATAAACTCACTGACACTGGCTTAACGCCTCTAAACGAACACAAAACGTTAGAGCACTTGTGCAAATATGTGAAGTCTTGACAAATCGAGCAGATATTTGAAGTTTACACAGCACCATTCTTGCACTAAAATATCTTAAAAGTTTATTTTGCGACCCAGAAAGAGTAATATTTTAAACTCCGCCACTCTGTGTTCCCCCGCCACTGCCTCCTTTGAGTTTTGGATGAAATTGATTCTGGGATATTGCATTTCCTCATTTCGAGCTGATTGGAGACCAAAACATCCAATCAGATTTTTTTTTGCATCCAAGTCTGTGATTGGCTGGTTTTGTGGCACTAATATAACGGTGTACAGAAATAGTTGAACGAAGAGGGGCAGAAATGTTGAGAGCGCAAGCCAAATTCATGGACTGCATCCTCCTGAGGCCGCATTTGTAGGCCGATTACGTCACAGCGTCGCAACGAAGGCTGTCCAAATTCGTAGACTCCTCCGAATGCAGCCGACAAATGTGTCCTCCTTTTCCCTGAATTTGAAGGATGGGTCGGGTGTATCCTTCGTGGCCCACCATATCCCAGAATTCATAGCGCGGCCCAGCCAAACTCCAGTTTCCAACAATGGCGGCCGCTACTACGTTTTTAAAATTACTCTTACTAATGTTTCTGGGTCACAAAATAAACTTTTAACATATTTTCAAGCGAGAAAGTAGCTGTGTAAACATCAAATATCTGCTCGGTTTATCAAGATATCGCATATTTGCAAAAGTGCTTCGACGTTTTCGGAGACGTTTGCTACCCACCAGCTCGATAGCTAGCCAGGAGCTCGAGGGTCCCTGAAGCTGCCGAGAACGGCACAACTCCCGGCACATCATTTTCAGATCACCGCGGACTTTCGCTACTCGGGTTAAACGTAATATATAAGTCACTTAGACAACCTAAAAATGTTATTGTTAGGCTTTTTTCTGTGTTTTGTTTGTTCCTGAGTAAATCGGTTTGGCTTCGATTAGATAAAATAAAACTTTATTTTCCTCCTTGGTTTTTACACAGCTGACTAAGCGTCAAACAGAAAACTGATTAAACAGGAGTATGAGGCGGTCGAGAATTTATGCCAGTGTCCTGTTATATTTTACATAGCAAGGAGCAGACGGCCGAATTTATTAAACTCCACCGATACAGCGGTGACGCTAATCAGAAGGCTAGACCGTCCAATTTCACAGCCGTTTACTTCCGGCCTACCCAACCTTCTGAGGACCCGGACCACGTAGACCACGAAGGCCGGGTCCTCAGGAGGACCGTTGCGAGTAAGCGCAAATGCAAAAACTGAGCAAACGGGGCTGCTATGTGTGTGTGTGGATAATAGCAAACACTGAAATACATTTTTTGCACGCAGCAATGAATTTTGTTCACTCAAATTTAGCTTTTCTTCGCTCAAAATAAATTTCTCCTCAAAATGCAACACTTACACCTGCAATTTCTTTTACGTGCGCTCAGAATAGTGGCACAAAAATAACACCATAAAGTCACGGGGCTCCGACAGCATGACGCGAAAAAAACAGTTATGTCGTTGGACTGAGCCACTTAAGCTTCATTAACCACAACTGAAAACCACTGCGTCGAGACAAAAGCTTCGCAAAACTGACTGTGGCTGACAAAATCCGGCACAAATGATTTTAACTAAATCGCTTACCACTGAGCGCAAAACTTTTCATGAACTTTTAAAAGCGGATGAAAGACGTTAAAACTCATCGGAATTTATCGTTGATATATTTTTTAATACGGTAAAACATGTGTTTAGTTAAAGCTGTTCAGTAACACAGTCGTGAAGGCTTGGAAAGTGACCTTGTGCTAGCAGTCCACTAACTGCCATTTGTGTAAAAATACGATACTAACATTACAGTGATCATTTTTAATCTAATTTTGACATATCATACTGTTTAAAACCTTTACTCAAAACCGATATACGTTATTGTTTAAACCGTGTCCTATATCCGAACAAATTAAGAAGTCTTACCTCTGACAAAATGGAGATCGTCCGCTCATGAAGCGTGTGTGTCCTGCACGTGGCACAAAGGATTATGGGCGGAAGTGTACAATGATTAAAATGAAAATGCTTTCATCAGTTGAATCTATTAGATTTCCTAATTTTTCTAGGTACTCATACATTTTTTTAAAATCTACTCAACAAACCATTGCTTAATTTACCCCAAACGAAAGTGTGTAAATTTAAATAACTGAACATCTCAAACACGTTGAATTTTGCTTAGATTTAATTAAAACGACACATACATGTTTTTACTAAGTAATAGTTACTATTACTTTCCTAATAGATACTAATTAACCCGAATCACAGTTTTTACAGTGCAGACTCATGTCTGCTATTCTTCTTCATACTTGTGCATGAGGAGATAGCTGTCAACATACACAATTCCCCTGCTTTAATGACAGTTTTTCAATATTACAGACTGTTACTTAGATTAAAGAAGGGAACGTATGTATTACAACACCTAGCAAGATACTCACAGTTGTCTAAGGAGCTTGGAAAGAAAACCGTCTGGACTTCTTTAAGTTGCTTGAAGACGTTTCATCCGAGAAGCTTCTTCAGTTCTAAGGGTCAAATGGTGGAGAGTCCCAGATTTAAACCCAGTGGGAGTTTCCCCCCAAAGACGGATAGAGCATGATGTCACGGGGGTGGGCGTGGAAAGGATTTTGGCCTGATCCACCATTTTTGGGGTCAAAACAAAGTGCAAGCGAAAAAGGAGCGAAGGCACACACAACAGCCATGGTTCGTACTTGCTGTGTGGTCGGCTGCAATGTTCGATCGCACGACCGGCAAGAGAATAAGCTTGAAAATGGTTTATCTTTTCATTCTTTCCCAACCTGGAAGCAATATCAGGCAGCTCGTGTATCGGATGTTACCAAACAAAGGCGTCTAGCCTGGATAGCAGCTGTGAGACGAGCTGATATCCAGCTCTCTTCCATCTCCAAATATCTGTTGGTGCTCCAGACATTTTCATTCCGGTAAGTTCTAAATATGTTCATATCACTCTTTATAGCCTATTAGTTTTATTTTCGATGCACTCTGTGGTCATAGCAAATTAGAACAAACATCCTACTGAGTGATTTTGCAGAACTATCTTCTATTTATAGAGTTGCTAATTATTTGGCATTATTGCAGCAAACCAGCCTATGAAATGGATGAAACACATCGTGACTGGGTTCCAGCGCTACACAAGGGACCTGCTTCAAACATACCACCATGCCAATCAGATTACTTCTTCCATGTGAGGGTGAAGAGGTGACCCTTCTAGATAAGATGGTGAAGGTTTGCTGTGTTTGGTGAACAGTGTGGTAGTAAAACCAGGGAAAAATGAAACTTGCTCCTGTTAAATATTCTTAAGTCTTGTGCTGTTTAAATAGGGGTAATTTTTCAGAAGATAAAGTAAATTAAGTAGTGTTAGTAGTGGGTGATATCATGTAAACACTGTCATGATTTTGTGTAAACATTTCGTCATTTGTAAACTATAAATGACATGGATTCTACATTGTAACTGATGTGATGTTCTATAAAGTGGTTTTAATTTAAAAAAAAGAGGCAAAAATTAGTTTGTTTCATTATTCAACTTTTGAACAGTGGTACTCAGTCAGTACATATTCAGTAAATGCAAATTATTTACATGGCAGTGCACTTCAGGCATAAATCTAGACCCCTAGATAAAACATTATGTGTCATTCCCACGACCCACAGCTTTACTGTGTTCCAGCAAAGTATCCAATAGCAGTGACAACTCCTCCACAGTAGCAGGTGGGATTTTTCTTTTTTGAGGACGGCTCCTTTTACCTTTCAATACAGATGGTCTGTTTATATTTTGATCAAGAGCCTTTTTTTGGGCAGCTGAAGAGGAGAAGTCTATCTTATGGCCAACCTCTGGCTGTATCTTGGTCATATTACCCAGCAAAACCCAGTATGCAGGTTCATCTGTAACAGTCCTTGTGCCACAGATCCACAAAGTTGCTTCTACATTACACAGAAGAGCAGCGACATGGGTGCAGGTCTCCACGACTCCGGCCATACAGGTGCAGTGGGCAGCTTCAACCTTCCCTGTGATGCTCACAATGACCTATGGCTGCAATGCTGGTTCATTCAGTCTTTGAGAGTGCAGTACCTGAAACACACACAAAGTTCATTTAATGACAAGAACTAATGAGCCAAGGCCGACACCAATGTGTTTTATCTACTTTATCATAAATGTAACAAAGTGTTTAGAAAGTTAGCACATACATGTAATTTTTCATTTTTTTTTGCATCCATCTATAGAACGCTGCATTTTATATTCTAAATCAGCCTGTTCTCTCTCAGAAACCTGCCTGCAGAAAATGAACCTAAAGTATGTAATGCAAGGATGTAATCACTTTAGAGATGGAGAAAGCATAAAGTGACAATTATGAATCACTTAATATGATAAGGAGATTCTGCAGGTCATTAATCAATGTATAAAACTAAAGATGTATTTTTAGTGACACAGGATACAAATATGGAAGCAAGATGTATAATTAGAGTTATTTATAATAAATATGAATAAATTATTGCAATTTCTTTAACCATAAAGAATAACAAAATTCTTCAGGACAATATGACATCAATGCATTGAACTCACTATGTTATCCCTCTAACAGAGCCTCCACATGTTCTCACTGTAATTTCCCCCGCATGAATGAATTTATGCTGCACTAATCTGAATGTTCGGAGGGAAATCAAACGCATTTCACTCGCAATACTCAAGCTGACTTACCTTTGTTTGAATGACGACTTGTACGCGCTGACTCCAAAGAGAAGGTATGAAAATATGTCAGGCTACGTCAATAGCGGTTGGTCTTCAGGGTTTCTACTCCACGGCCGTATTTCATACGGGTCCACATTTCCAATGCACGCTATTTCTGCAAGTACCGCTGCTTCGCCTCTGGACGCAATCGGTCTCTATACAGTCCATTCTCTTTTGAGCTGCTTTTAAACATCTTTCTTGTCGTCGTTGTTCCAACACAGTGTGTTTGTTTTGATTCGTAGACCCCGAAAATGGCGCCGCGGTCCCACAATGCATTGCAGCATGACGTCAACTCCAAAGCCCTATAAAGGACCCCCTGATGATCCTCTACCTAATCACATGACCCAAGTTGTGAAAACGGGTGTGGGTCACAATCAGCCAGTGTTTCGGGTGAGCTCATTGTGAAACCTAACCCCACCCTATCATGTGATTTTTTGAGGTCAGATGGCCCAGGATGTGAGTGGGCGTTAAGGCATCTGGGAAGGATCTCAAAACTGGATTATAGATGTCAGACAGTTGGTGTCGTAAAACCATCGCCTCTGTTCATAGATGGTCGTTCACAGTGGACGTAAATGGCTTCTTTCAGTCCTCTTTCAAACCATCTGTCCTCTCTGTCCAAAATGTGAACGTTGGCATCCTCAAAAAGCGACCTTTGACCTTTAGATGCAGATGTACAGCCGAGTCTTGTCCCGTGGAGGTGGCTCTTCTATGTTGTGCCATGCGCTTGTGAAGTGGCTGTTTAGTCTCTCCAATGTAGAGGTCTGGGCATTCCTCGCTGCACTGTACAGCATACACCACATTCTTATGTTTGTGTTTTGGAGTTTTGACTTTCAGGTGAACCAGTTTTTGTCTGAGTGTGTTGCTGGGTCTGAAATGCACTTGGATGTCGTGCTTGGAGAAAACTCTCCTGAGTTTCTCTGATACACCGGCTACCAAGGGCGTAGATTTGGCATGGACGAAAGGGACATGTCCCCACCAATATCCAGCGATTATTGAATTGTCCCCACCAATAATTTGATGTCTTCGAGTAAAGAAAAACAAAACTGGTAGAAAGAAAAAAAAACGATCTGTCAACGACTCATTCACCTAGCGGTGCAGAAAGAGTTAAATTACGTTCTCTACTGGAGTCCTACCTCATGTGACAAATATGGCCAATGTGATTGGCTGTGCCTTTCAGGCAGCTCTGTTTAGGGCTGTATCCCAATTCAGGGTCTGCAGCCTTAAAGTACGCAGCCTTAACGGTCCTCAAGGGCCGCGTACTCAAAGACCGCTAAGGCCGGAAGTGTGAGGCTTGTAGGCTTGTGAAATGGGACAGTCTAGCCTCCGTCGCGCTGCCCAGGTTGCCTAGCAACCATGATACTAACAGCTGGAAACGTTTCATACAGCATTGTTTGACAGAAATGAAGGAGAACATATTCTGTTCATTTGTTTCTACATGAGCTTTGTGTGATGTGATAAGTATCTGAGGCTGAGACCACAGGACTGTAAAACATGATTGTTGGGCTTCATTTCTGTACTGAACAGTCATTTAAGATTAGCTAGTAAATAACAATTAGCTCATGTTGTTCATGAGACTAAAGTCATCTCACTTTGGTAATGTAACTATAATATGGCCAATATGATAGTTATTATATTAATCATTATTAGTTATCACAGCAGTGAGTTTGAACTCTGTGTCAAATACTGAGCTTCAGTAAAGATTCAAGTTATTTATATTTCCTATCACCTTAAATCTTCACTCAAAGACAAGTATCTGTGACAGTGTATATATAGATGTATTATATATAAGAGACAAACATTGTTCTTTCAATGTTTGTGAAGGACTGCTAGGAAAAGCAGTCCTTCACAAACAGGGAACAGTCTTTCTATTCTCTCCATCTGTCAGCTGCTGCTGGCTCTTCCTCCTCCTCTTCCTCACACACTGCTGAGTTTGTCCTGGTGGATCATCATGGGTGCAAAGCCTCACAGATGATGTGCAGCAGTGGGTCCCTCAGTCTGTCCTCACTCTGGACACTTGCAGTTGTCACACATGGAAATCAAATGTGTGATAAGCTGCAGGATTCAAACACAAGTGTAACTTATAAATACATGTTCATACTTTTATTCCACAATCAGAGAGAAAGAAACAGAGAGAGAGTGCAGGACAGACAGACAGGTGACAGTCTCAGGTGTACACACTGCTACAAAACAGCACAAGAGAAGGAGGATTTAGTGTTTGTGTTATTACGAGGGCTAAACAAGAAGAGTTCCCAGATGGTACAGTGGACACATGTGTGACTCCTGTGATTAAAGCATCTTTCTTTCAGCTTAACGAGTGAACCGTCAGCCGTTCAAACACACGTTAAAGTCCGTTTGGCTCGACACCACCGAACAGAGGCAGCAATATAACATAGCTAACATTAAGAGTGCAGTGAATCCTGCTTGTGCCGTCATATTCAGGACTGCAAACCGAGCAGCATTAACTGACTTTCAGCTTGTTGTGTTTGTGGATATATGACTGACTTTAATTATCCATAAAATCATCACATTCTCTGTAAGATTAAGGTCAACTATTGAGCGGCTTATATTTTAAAGTAAAGGCTTTAAAACCAAGTAAACACTGAAAGTACAAACATCACTAATGTCACATAAGTTTGCCAATGTTGCTAATGTTCTTCATTATTAAACATTTGCACATAAATAAGTGACATGATATTCAGTACTTACTTTTAAAAGTTTACTCTTTGGCCACTCCGCTTCCACCGTTTTTTTCGGCAAAATTATCCACACCCACCGCCGTGCTATGAAGTCTGGGATATGTTGGGCCATGAAGTCTACACTGCCACATCCTTAAAATTCAGGGAAAGGAAGGACGCATTTGAGGGCCGCATTTCGAGCAGCCTTCGAATTGGGACAGCCTTCGTCGCGTCGCTGTGACGTAAAATGCGGCGTTTAAGGCTGCAGACCCTGAATTGGGATACAGCCTAGTTTTAGCAGCGGTAAGCCTGCGCTGCGAGGACCTGCAAGAAGGAGAGGAGGATGGCAGCAAAAAGGAAGAACCTGGATATAAGAAAGTATTTTTCAAAGAAACCTGTAAGTCACTTAAAGCCAAGTTAACTCATAAAATGTGTCCGTCATAATAACGTTACAGGCTATGCTGTAGTGATGCGCGAATCATGAACGAATCGTTCAATACTCGAGAATCACTTTACTGACTCATGAATCATGATTCACAAGCCCAACTGACTCACTGACTCATCCCTGTTGCTGTTAGCAGCAATATATCTAGCTTATAATTAAAATTGTGGAGAAAAACACAACATCCAGTATCTTAACAAAAAAATTTCTGCTCTGAACTGGAAGAAAAAACCCTGAGTAGAAGGTCACATCAAGACAATAGCTCCTCGGTTCACAGTAGCATCGCTCTGCTAACATGCTAACACAGAGGTTCCCAAAGTGTGGGGCAGAGCCATTGCAGGGGGGGCGCGGTATGAAAAGAAAAAAAAAAGAAAGAAAGCTTGGACACTGCTAGCATAATGGACAGGTTTTTGACGGGGCTCCCACATAAACGCAAAGCAGGAGATGAAGCATCGCCAAATATGTTTCCAAACCAACTTCCTTCCAAGCCAAAGACTAGAAAATATGGTGAAGCACATCTTCCCTTTGGCTTCACCTGCACAAGTGCCAAGGTAGGTCTCCCCTGCAAAATTAGTTTCCCTGCGTCGGGAGCAGCGCTGGGCTCTCCAAATCACGGACAAACAGGATCCCACATTCTTGATTTTTAGTTCACAAACACTTCTTGTAATAACTAACTACTCCTGACATTTTGGACATGTTAGCTCTTTATGCAGTAAAGTTACAGTGGGATACAAATAATATCAGGCTGATCCTGCCGTAATTTGTTCCCCCTGTTCAAATCACGGACAAACAGTATCCCACAGCTGTTTATGCGTTTAAACCCATTTTGCACAGAGAGGCATTTTTTGAAAAATGTACTGATAGCAATGTTGAATATTATCACACAGGAAAAAAACAACTACACGTAAAATAATCACACCGTGAAGACTCTGCCTTTCTAAATGGAGGGACAGTAACTGTGTGTGTGTATGTAAGCGTGTAAAACCTGAAGATAGTCAGATTAAGAGTAACAGCATTTTGTCTCTATCTGCCATTCTGCAATCCAGCTCATGTAAACAATAACGTGGCGCACAGCGTGACGTGAAAAGAGGCACATACCTTTGACGTTGCATGACGAACTCTGTAATCGTCGTCCACACGTAAACGCAAAAAAGGAGTTTTAAAAAATCTCCGTTTTCGGTGAATCGCAACGCCGTTTACATGTTGACGAAAAGCCCAAACGCATAGAAACAGCTCCGTTTTCAAAAATACCTGTGTAGGTGTGGACGTAGTGTAAAAGAGTTAGTAGTATATTTTATTACTACCTGTAATTTATTGCCGTTTACTTGTATTTGCTTAATCATTTACTAAATGTTTGATGTGTGAAATAAACCGCAATGGAAAAAAATATGGGTGTGTGTGTTTGGAGGATGTGTTTGGAGGGGGGGGGCTGGCAAAAAAAGTTTGGGAACCACTGTGCTAACAGCACATTTGAGCTACTTACCCCCTGCCCTCCTGTGCTGAATCGTAGGGTAAGCGAATCACTCAGGACTCACTCACCCCCTCCCTCCTGGCTCACAGCTCCTTCTTCTTCTTCTCAGTTGGCAACCAAGGTTAAGGTGCATTACCGCCCCCTGGCTCACAGCTCAGTGGATATTTAGATGAGACAATATATATTTGACACATTTAAGGAAAATACTAATAAAATTAAAATAAACAAAATAAATGTTCCCTTTAGAATATTTTTTTGCTCTTTTTTGCTCTATAAAATAGTTGTTTTCTTTTAGAATCACTCATCTTAGCAGTAGGATATACATGAACAGAGAAACAAATTAAGTTTGAGTGAAAATGTACATTTTTTGCACTCTCTGGTCAACTGACTCAGTAAATCAAATCACTCAAAAAACCCGATTCACTTTGGTGAGTGACTCATTAAAACTCGATTCAGTAAAAAGAATCAAATTTACCATCACTACTATGCTAGGCTTTGGCCCACATCAGTCTAAAATTGTATGTAACCATAAATAACGTGTTTTGGAAACTAAATGCACAACATGCAGCACTATTAGTTATCTCAGTCTCTCAGAGTAGCATTTCTAATTTTGATTGAAACTGTCAGAGAAAACGGCAGCCTCGACCAAGCCAGGATATTAGTTTACAGAGGCTGTTAAAATTATATGTCTAACATTAAAATGTTGGTCACACAATAATTTCATCCTAATGGTACTGACATAATCATAGGGTTAATTTTTGAGACAAAATATCATGAGGTAGTCATTATTTTGCAAATATTGCACCTTGTAGTGCAGTTTGCACAAATTGTTTTAAAAGTGCACTCACCCTACAAACATTACTGATGAGTCAAGATCTGCACAAACTGACAGAAACACTGAAGCAGCTACACATTTTATTCTTATTGTCCTATTTGTCAGGTGATAGAGGAACCAACACAAAGCTCAGAGAGTAATGGTGATACAAGATCACAGATGAAATTGGATGATGACTTGGTAGTTCATGACTGTATTTGAAGCACATGTGTGACTGCATGTATTTGGAATGTCTCACTGTTATTTATCAGGTGACAGAGGCAGCTCTGCCATGTTGTAGCTCTGACAGAGGTGAAGAGGCAAGGTCACAGGTGACTGACTGATGATTTGGTGCTATAGATTAACGAGAGGAGAAGGCATGTGTTTGGCTGCTTCAAAAGGGGACATTGAGTTGTTGTGTTGGGCATGTAGTCCATGTCTGTTGCTGTAACAGTAGTTCATGTTTAGAATAAAAAAATCCCAGCTCACTGATTTGATCGGGGCAATAGTGCCTAAAATGTTGCATAATTTTGCTGCGAGATCTTTTACTTTGTGGTAATCTTAGATGAGTAGTTTTATGGACAAAAACCACCAGGTCATTCAGTGTTCCCTTAGTGCTAATGTATCAGAGATGTTGGTGTACTATAACTGAAGTAATGTTGTTAAGTCGTTAAAGTCATATTCTTTTATTGTCATGACTCTATTTGAAGCTATTTTTATTTTTGTATGATACCTGATTTATATGGAATATGGCTGAAGTAAACTAAAGTCTAAAATACTTAGTCATTTGTTTAATAGTAATTTAACATTATATAATTCACATATAAAACTATGAATTGTAATTTAAAATGGTTTAAAGGCATGTAGAATAGCATATGTAGGCAAGTATATTTCTCCTTTTTTTTTTATCAAAAAGCAAAGACAAAAAGGAAAAAAAAAAAGAAACAGGGCGGGGTTTGGTGGTTGAATCAACTGTCCCCACCAATGCCAAAACCAAATCTACGCCCTTGCCGGCTACATAGGGGATGACAATGTTGTTGCGTCTGTCTTTCTTATCCTCCCTCGCTGGTGTCTGATCTTCTTTTCTGTGCATCTTTGCTGACTTTATAAACGCCCAATTAGGATAACCGCATGTTTTAAGTGCTTCCTTTACATGTGTGTGTTCCTTCTTTTTCCCTTCAGGCTTAGAGGGAACATGTTCTGCCTGGTGGTGTAGGGTCCTAATTACTCCAAGTTTGTGTTCCAGAGGGTGATGGGAGTCAAAGAGGAGGTACTGGTCCGTGTGTTTGGGCTTCCGATAAACTTCAGTGTTGAGGTTGCCATTCTCTTCAATGTGCACAGCGCAGTCCAGGAAAGGCAAACAGTTATCCTTTGTTTCTTCCCTGGTGAACTTGATGTTTTTATCCACAGCGTTAATGTGCGCAGTGAAGGATTCCACTTCTTGTGTTTTGATTTTGACCCAGGTGTCGTCTACATATCTGTACCAGTGGCTGGGTACTCTTCCTTTGAAAGAGCCAAGAGCCTTTCTTTCCACTTCCTCCATGTAAAGGTTGGCTACAATAGGTGACACGGGGGAGCCCATGGCACAGCCATGTTTTTGTCTGTAGAAACCCTTGTTGTATTTGAAATATGTAGTGGTGAAGCAGAGGTCTAACAGTGTGCAGATCTGATCGGGTGTGAAGTTGGTCCTGTCTTCCAAGGAGCTGTCTTCTTGTAGTCGTTTTCTGACAGTCTCCACTGCCTCCGTGGTGGGTATGCAAGTGAAGAGAGAGACTACATCAAAGGACACCATGGTTTCATCTGGGTCCAGGGTAAGTTTCTGGACCTTGTCGGTGAAGTCGGTGGAGTTCTTGATGTGATGTGGGGTGTTCCCCACAAGAGGTGCTACGATGGTAGCAAGGTGTTTCGAAATGTTGTAAGTGGCTGAGTTTATGCTACCGACAATGGGTCTGAGTGGGACACCTTCTTTGTGGATGTTAGGAAGTCCGTAAATGCAGGGTATGGCATCCCCTGGGTAAAGGCGGTGATATGTAATGCGGTCAATAATTTAGTCCTTTTCAAGGTCTTGAAGGGGAGCTATAACTTTCTTTTTGTAGCTGCTTGTGGGGTCTCGCTTTAAGGCTTCGTAGGTATTGTTGTCACTGAGGAGAGTAGTGATCTTCGTGTGGTAATTCGTTGTGTTTAGGACTACGGTGCACCTTCCCTTGTCAACTGATAATATAGTGATGTTGTGGTCTTTGCTCAGGGAAGCGATGGCTTTCTTTTCTTGTAATGTGAGGTTAGAAGGAGGGACTTTGGCACTGGAGAGGGTGGCTGAGACTTTCATCCTGATTTGTTCTGCTTCTGTCTGTGATAATTTATTAATCCGTATGGAGGTTTCTGTGGCTGTGATGAGGTCCACTATGGGCAACTGTTGCGGAGAAATGGCAAAATTGAGTCCTTTGGCTAATACTTTTTTTTCAGGTTCAGTGAGATTCTGGTCTGAAAAGTTCTTCACCCATTTTTCCTGACTGTCCTCAGGTGTGTGTTCTTCTCTGAGTTGTGTAGGTTCAGACAGAGGAGTCAGTGTTTTTGAAAGCAAGGTGTGGAATTTCCTGCGTTGTCTGTCTTTTCCTTTAGAGTGTTGGACCCGCTGAGCCTTGTCCACAAACTTGTAAACCTCTTCTAAGATTGGAGAGGGTAGAAGGGTTTCCAGTTCCTGCAGAGTCTGACTAATCTTGCTCTGGAGGGCATCTATAGTGAAATGGACCTGTCTTATCCTTTCACTTTGAAGCTGATTTTGTGCTCTCCGTAGAATCAAGTCTGCTCTGTATCCCCTGACAGTGGATCCAAGGCACAAGCTCTTAGGAACAACTCTGCTTTGTCTGCATCTCAGGTTGAAACAGAGATGGTTCCTATAATCCGCTAGTTTCCTTGATTCCCTTTCATACTCCCACACCAGTTGAAGGGTGTTCCTCCCAAAATGTATGGCAATATGTAGGTGAAGGTTCTCAGTCATCCAGGTGACCTGGATGACTGATCACAGACAGAAGCAGAGCAAATCAGGATGAAAGTTTCAGCCACCCTCTCCAGTGCCAAAGTCCCTCCGTCTAACCTCACAATACAAGAAAAGAAGGCCGTCGCTTCCCTGAGCAAAGACCACAACATCACTATATTACCAGCTGATAAGGGAAGGTTCACCGTGGTCCTAAACACAACGGATTACCACACGAAGATCACTACTCTCCTCAGTGACAACAATACCTACGAAGCCTTAAAGCGAGACCCCACAAGCAGCTACAAAAAGAAAGTTATAGCTCCCCTTGAACGGCTAAGAGAGATGGCAGCAGAGAGGGAGCACTGAGTTCAACGTTCGTTATTAAACATACACACTAGATAGCTTGGGTTTATGGGGGAGGTATTTAGGGGGGGGGTATTGCAGCCAATAGGAGGCCATACAACCTGAACACAAACAGATTTAGGAAACGGAGTTCAATTCAGATTTGTTTGTATAACGCCAAATAACAAGAACTGTTGTCTCAAGGAGGATTTAAAGTAAGGTAAAGACCCTGCAATAATACTTGTTATATTCTATGGGAATACACAGACATTTCCACAGGAGTCACAAACGGAGTTATTTCAGCTTTTTGATCGCTTCTCTACATTTTTCTTGAAAATATTAAACTTGATTATTATTTACAGAATGAAGGTCAGAGTGTTTCTGTATTTTCTGTATCTTGCAAGGTTTTGTCAGATCCAATACTTTTAATATTTATTTATATTACAGTATAGGAAAAAATACATTTGTAATAAACATTATATCATATTTTATTATATCATATTATACTAAACAGGGGCTTGATGCAAGACCTTCTGTGGTTCATGCGAATATTTAATTAGATGGGTTTTTTTCTGTGTAGTGAGCTGACTTCTTATGTTATGCAACCTGAAAGTGTTTCCCTCATTGACACGGCTTAAATGAACTGGAACAACTTGGAACAGCATTCCTGTGCCTTCAGTTAATGAGTTATTAAATCAGAGAGGCAGGCTAATGCATATTACTATTGAATGAGTTCATATTTCACTTGCTGCCACCTGGCTTTGCTTTCAGAGAGGATGGAGATGTTTAGTCAGAAGACATCTCACGACCTTCAACACATCCCTGTTCCCTGTGATGTGTTCATGATACTGACGGAAAGTTGCAGTTGCAGTACTTAAGCATCTTGCTAGCTCCAGAAGAGGGGCGAACATAAACGGAGTAACAATTGAATCTCAGATGCAGCTTTTCTCACAGCTCAACAAATATCAGTAAAAACATAAAGTGTCATAAAATAGT
The DNA here is from genome assembly GCF_001858045.2 of Oreochromis niloticus. Classification (NCBI taxonomy): domain Eukaryota; kingdom Metazoa; phylum Chordata; class Actinopteri; order Cichliformes; family Cichlidae; genus Oreochromis; species Oreochromis niloticus. The sequence continues at coordinate 1,194,270 of NC_031966.2, forward strand.
TCTGCGAGGAAGCTAGGACCACTGAGCAAGTGAAATTTTATAAACTGCAAATTTAATGTATGATATTATTATTATTGTAATGTATTCATTCATTCTAGAGTTTTTAAGTCACATGAATCTATAAATGATTATTTCCTGATTTCTACTTTTGTGAAACATTTTGTAAAACAATTTCAAGTTTACTGTATTTTCATGCAAAGGGTGAAAGCATTAGGCAGTGTGGTCAAGTTCGGTTCAGTTACAGTCTGCCATGTTGGACTTGTTACGTAATCCTTTCCTCCACAGTGCTTCACCCGATCTTAAGGTTCCCCCACCTCCTAATCCCACTTTGACCCTGGCTCATTAGACATGCCCAGTGAGACTCAGTGTGCTCTCTGCTAACAAATGACCCACAGTCTGAGCCGAGGTGGACACTGAATGACTGAATGATTATGAGGTGAATTTATGAATGACAAAGTGAGGTAGGCTAGAAATGGCCACGTAGTGCAGATGGGATGATTTTAAATTAATTTAGGGGAAAACTGAAGGGAAAGCAGTCTGGGAGCACTGGTGTGGCCAAAGAGTGTCAAAGGGAAAATGTATTGGCCCTTTCTCAAGTTCTTCTTTGTTTTTCACACTTTGTTTTTCACACACTGTTTTTCACAAAGACAAATTTTATTATTAGACAAAAACAACCTGAGTAAATACAAACCAACAAGCCTGAGCTATACTTCCACATGTGTAGAATAGTGGTGGTGGGAGCGCGCTGCTGAAGAACAGCTGTGCCTGCTGAAGACTTCCTGAGACCACGGCCACCATGCAGCAAGACCCAAGAGTGGCATCCACCCCTGCATCATACTGACAGAGAACACAGAGAGAAAAAATATAAAGATTGATTCAGTTTGATGTAATCATGGCTGGGTTGATGGGTTTACTCCAGAATAGAGCAGTCTAAAAAAGTCTCTTATTTTTATAAAGGATGGTATCTTTTGATAATGCTATATTATTGTTACTTGATGCTACTACAGGTCCAGTGGAAGAAACTATGGTGACAAGGTAGCATTTTGTAAGCAGGATAAAGCACAATGTAGTCCCTTTTATTACTATTATATGATTAAAGATTAAATAGGTCACACATCATATATAAAGCTAGTATATCCCAGCAGGCCATTTGAATGACAGGTAATTCCCCTGAAATCTTCATTCCTCAGCATCTTTAGCATTAAAGGCTAAAGAACAGGTATTTGTGTGATTAAACACGTTGGCCTTATCTTGATGAGAACTGTGGGCGATGATGCAAACAAATCCTGCACCATGTTTTCTAACTTTGACCAAGCGTCAAACAGACGTATGAGCTCTCGCTCTTAAAATGACCGGCCACCTGAAGCACTGTATGTCACCTGTTGCTATTTTCAGGTCCTCAGTGATGCTATTGAGAAATTTTTATGCACACGGGGAAATATTTGGGAAGTGACCAAAGACACTGAGCGCCGATGGGGGGTTAAATGGGTATTTGACACCACAGTGAGTCTGTAAGAGGAGGAAATAAGAGTTAGTGCAGGCAGGACTGGGCTAGGCTGTGCATATGCATCTGAGAGGAAAAGGAGGTTTTGCTTGTGATCCGGAGAAGCTTTGGGGAGACGGAGGAAGGGTTTGCCAGTGGACTAGCTGTGGGTCGGTGGGCAGCTTTAGAAGTGGTGGAGAGTGGGCAGGCAGTGTGGAGACAGGGCAGCAGGATGGAGAGACTGAAGAGTAGCTATTCGCCTGTGTAGTGTGTCTCCTTACAGCCAAACCGGAGAGAGTCACAGGTTGGTGCCCGAGTCGTAATTATGGAATTAACTTCCAGTCGTGACACACTGTGGGAAAGGAGACGATCTAGCAGAGAACTGCAACCACAGTCAAGCCTAAATACACAACCTTCTGAGGAGTCGATGGCAAACCGCTCTGCCCAAATAGCAGAAACACAACATCCTCACTGCCACATCCAGCCCAAACCCTGACATTCTTATCTTCAAGTGGTACTTGGTATCTTTTGAAAATCACATGACACTTTGTAAGTCTGAGCAAACTGCACATGCTTACAGTCTGATGTTGTCTGGAGGTTGATTCACATTCTCCAGTATTTTTCCTAGTTTTTATTTATAAAATGCATAATTATATTTCATTATACTTCCATCCAGTCCACAAGGTCAGTATCCTGAGCAAAACAATTAAGAAACTAATGTTTTTTCTCCAGTGCAGAATTATATTTCCATACAGCATACTTTTGTCTTTAAATAATTCCATGATGTCAGATGGATTACCTATAATAATCCAATATGCTTAACATCTGACAGTGTGACACAGCTCAGAGGGAGTAATATGATCACTGCAGTTGTGATTGTCATGACAAACTCTGCATACATGAGCTAATGAGAAAAACAAATAGCACGTCCTTTCCAAACAAAAAGCACAGATGGATGTGGAGCTCCAACAGAGGACATCTAGAGACCGACAGCTCCAAAAAGCCTTAAAAGACATGCAAAGACATCTGATGAAGGTACTGATGTTTCAAGAGGTCATGCCACAAAAGAAATAGTTAGCCATTGTTTTCAGATAGTGTTGACAGCAGGTATTGTCAACACTATCTTCACCAATTATGAAAACTTCTGTGAATTGCACCAAGTGCTTCCCTGAGAAATCCCACAATCTTTGGTTTCACAGTCACTCTGATGAGTATCTGCTGACAACAGTTCTACATTGGAAAATAAGCACAGAAGCAGGTGCACCATGCATTGAGAGAAAACAGAGTGCTTTTACACATACCAGAGTAATTAGCATGAACCCTACGAAGTACAGAAAATGCTGGTGCCAATAAAACAGTATACACTTACATAAGTCTTGGAGCTGATGAAGGAGTCAAACTCAGATAATCCATGTTTTGATCCATATTCTGAATCAGATTTGGGCGAAGAAGTGGGTCAAATCATTACAGCGATAACAGCCATCAACAAAACAGAGGTGGATGTGACACACAGTTATTATCGCTGTCACGGACATGGAGAGTTAAAACAGCAGTGGAGCATAGAAGACCTATGCAGAGAGAAAGGGCATCTGTCTCTTACAGAGGAGCAGATACGAGGTGAGGTTGAACTGAACGGGGAGGATTTACAGCAGACCGCCATGTTCGTGTTGGTAGAAGATAGCCATAATAATTTTTGTTATCGTCGCATTATAAGACCTGTGCAGCCTGATTCAGTGTCATCTTTTCTGTGAAGTAGTTCACTGGTTCACACAAAAATCCAGCGCTGTAAAACTTGTCATTTCAACTGCCAAAGCAAATGAAATCTTATTAAATGACAGACATTTCTCCTGAATTCCTTCTAAAAAATTTGAACACAACAACAGCTCTCTGCTTGTTTAAAAAATGATTTGATACCTGAACGTAGAAGTCCTGCAAACTCCACAAAGCAGAACAATATATGAGTATGTAATGATATGAAAACTTCATGGGAGCGCCATTGCTCAGGGAAAGTCTCACTGCTCTAAAGATTGGTGGAGTTCTTGTGGCAGGGGCTGGCACCTTAAACTTAAGGTTCAGTTTGTGAAAGAGTGTGGGCCACTGATGTGACATCCATTAAGTCAGAAATAAATGTACTTAGATCAACGGTCTTTTTTTTTATTTTATTTTTTTACTCTGTCCCATTTGGATCTTTAGCCATCAGAATTGTTGTCTGAAGGCCAACAAAGATGCCTAGTGGATTTAATTTACCAAGTGGCCATACTGGTCCATTTGACTGACCTTTATTATAATTATGTATTTATTTTATTTTATTTTATTTTCAGTTGTTACAGACGGGACAGACATGACTGGGGGATAGGACAGGTCTTTAAGATACTTAGCAATGCTGTCTTTCTTACACTGCGGGTGAAGCCTCCGATATTTAAGACCCACGTTGACATCTTGTCACCGCCAGTTTGTCAACTATCCCACGTTGGTAACAGGCTCTTACACTCTATGCTATTGTCTCTAGTCCACATATTTACCTCGTTCTCTTGTACTGCAGTTTTCTGGTCACATCACGGCTCATCCCTCAGAGTTTGCTCACCTCTCGGACTCCAAGCTATGCCGTTGTTCACACTCCATCCCTTGGAAAGCTTCCAGCTTTCTTTGCCAAGTCTTACGCTGTGTAACTGTTAAACCTGTTAAAACTACTTCTGTCGTCTCAGCACTCGGTTATGCACTTGGGTCCAGATCAGTACAGGCCTTTTGCATTTTTATGCACTTGAACTTTAGAGTAATTTTCAGTGTCCCTGAATATCTTTGTGTAACTGTGTTTTAGCATTTTAACGTGTAGCATGTAGCATGTGTGCTAAAATAAAGACGGTATAAAAGGGTCACGGTGAAACAGATGGAACAGCTGACTGTTGACATTATAACCCTGATCTCACAGCTGACTACAAAACCCTGAGCTTAGTTCTCCCTTTGCCACCTGAACAGGTTTGACCTGTAGGGGCAACAACACAGAAAGTTTCTTTGTGTCTTGTGGTGTCTGACACCAGGACAGTACATCTGGGTTTTATGTTTCACAGCTTCCACAGCTTGGGTCCGTTCTACTAATTGTTTCGGTTTAGTTCATTTTAAACGAATAGCAATCTAACCGCTGAGTGTAACTAAGTTACTGAGAAAAAGAGTTTCCTGCAGGTGGCCACTATTTATCTCTGTCTACAGTCATGAGGGGTCATCTGTAAATCCTTGGCAGGTCTTCGTAAGGCTCAAAAATTGGTAAAAGTATTCACAAATGATTGCCAGTTAAAAGTGGAGCTCTGAAAATATACCTATATTCCTCTCCTTGCGCCTTGCATGACCACATGGTAGGATATAGCGCATGTAGAGTCAGCAGCTGAAACTCATTTTTCTGCCTTACTCTTTGCAAGTCATTCAGCAAAGTAGAAGCGCCAGCTGAATGTCGACAGTGTAAAATGTAAATGTAACTCCAAATCAAACACTCTTTTACTTTGTGACACCACTCTGCACTTCACGTCCTTTATCATTACCCGACATGTCAGCGCTCCTCCACCTTGCCCTACCCCCTGCCATTCTGCCTGCCACTTCCTTCGCTTGCTCATTCTGGGTAAAACAACTGAAACCAAGTAGATGGCGGTGACAGGTGACACTGTGGATGAAAGTCCCTGCTCCAGCAGCTGTCACAGTGCTCAGTGGAGGAACCAAAGGTAGAAAGGTTTTAGTTGGAGGGGAATGGAGGCAGGTGAGGAAGGAGTGGGTGGTGGAGATTTGAACTGAAGTCTTGGAGTGTCACCCCCGAGGCTCTGAGCCTCTAATTGATGGCAGTGGGTTGACTGGGGCTTTTTGTGTGTCTGTGTGTGCGTGTGTTGGAAATGACAGTCACAGATTTGTATTTCCACACTTATAATAGAAGCTTCTGGTACTTTTACTGCTTCAAATCTTAACAACCACCCTCGGTCTTAACCCTTTTTAACCTCTGCCTGAGTCTTTATGTGGATTCCATCTTTAGAAGTCCACACAAACACCTAGAATGGAACAATCCATATCTTTGCAGTGATAAAATGAATGAAATTTGACAGTAATGGTGTTTGAACCAAAATGTTCTCCACTGCATTACAAAGAAAAATTAAGTTAAGACCATATTATGTGAACTAAAGTCAGCCATTATGGCAATTACATGGTTCTCAGGGGAGGAAAAGAATTCAACTTTAGCTTCACACTGCTGTGACTCTGGCTGCTTAAGGGTAGATAACAGATTTAGCTAAACTCAAAAAAATGTGCCCAGTTCCACACAAAGTGTTCCCACATACATAAATAGCAACAACCCAGCACCCATAAAGCTGGCTGATGTATAAAATATCAGGAATACAGAACGCATGTGCACGTTAAATATGTTACAAAAGAAACATATTAAATGTTAATCTGTGGCTTCTGTCATAATCCTTTTTCTTCCTCTTGAATGCTGACTTTTTCATGGTAGTGTTTTCCTTCTTCCTGTGTGTTTCACTGTAGTCTGCAGTTCGTATGTGGTCCCTTTTTTACTTTGTGTTTTCACTTTGTTCCTTTGAGCTGCTCCCTCCCCTCCTGTTCATCCTGTCCATGTCAGATTATTATACTACAACCAGGATTATATTTAACTTGTGGTTTAGCTCAGGGTTTTCAATGTTGTGTAGGTTGTTCATGTGTTACTTGGGTACGTTGCCGCAGACATAAAGGCCAATACACACTTGGTGCCAAGACGTGAAATTTAGAATTTTCTAAATTTGTCGTGTAATGACCTAAAGCACAGGTGTCGGACTCCAGGCCTCGAGGGCCGGTGTCCTGCAGGTTTTAAATGTGTCCTTGATCCAACACGGCTGATTTAAATGGCTAAATTACCTCCTCAACATGTCTTGGGGTTCTCCAGAAGCCTGTTAATGAACTAATCATTTGATTTATTGATCTAAAACCTGCAGGACACCGGCCCTTGAGGCCTGGAGTCCGATTACCCTGACCTAAAGTAATGATGAGCTGGTAGGATGTTTCTAAATGAGAAAAGGAAGACATGGAGATTATGGGTTCACCCTATTCTCAGGAGAATCCAGCTGCAGAGAATTTCATGGTTAATCCCAGGAGTTGAAGCTGTATCACGTCCACTTTCATAGATATTTTAAGATGTCATCGGGACAGCTTTAGCTCCTATTGGCAGTGTTGGGACCACATCTGAGGAGGCATCTTAATTCTCTATTTCCTGCACAACCATCAGTCAGAAACAGTCTCTAAATATCCTATAAGTTATGATTTGATGCAAACTCATTCTGTCCCTGTTAAGGTGTACTAAACTCGTTATACTCTGTTTCTGCTTAACCCATTGTAGACCATAAATAATCTACATTATGCACAGTGCAACCTCTTTCTTTTTTTTTAATCTGATGTCTCCACATGCTAATGTAGTTGTATACAGAAAAGGAAAACCATATATCAGAACAGAACACCCCAAAGATCTTTTTAAGTATTTGTTGACAGGAAGAATGCTGTAGTGACAGATGTAGCAACACCAATCAATACCAACATCAGCCAATTCCATTCAGTTTTATTTATACAGCACCAAATCACAGCAACAGTCGCCTCAAGGGGCTTTATATTGTAAGGTAGACCCTACAATAATACATACAGAGAAAAACCCAACAATCATATGACCCCCTATGAGCAAGCACTTTGGCGACAGTGGGAAGGAAAAACTCCCTTTTAAAAGGAAGAAACCTCCGGCAGAACCAGGCTCAGGGAGGGGCGGGGCCATCTGCTGCCACCGGTTGGGGTGAGAGAAGGAAGACAGGATAAAGACATGCTGTGGAAGAGAGACAGAGATTAATAATAACGACATATAATTAAATGCAGAGAGGTGTATAAACACACAGTGAGCGAGAAAAGTGACTGAAGAAGAAAAACACAGTGCATCATGGGAATCCATGAGCAGCTTACACGTATTGCAACATAACTAAGGGAGGATTCAGGGTCACCTGATCCAAATAGGGTTGGGTATCATCACTGATTTCTACAAGGGATCCAGTTCTGATTCACAAGGTCCCGATTTGATTCGATTCAATTCAAATTCAATTCAATTTGATTTGATTTTGACTTAGACAGTCAGAATTATAATAATTCTGACCATTTATCAGTACATATCCATATTTTCATATCTATGTATAAAAACAAAGCTGAGACTTCATCAGAGGTGTCATCATCACAGCAGATGCCTTTGTGTCAAAGTAACTGAGGATAAAAACATGAAGGAGATTTTCCTGGCCTGAATCAGCATGTGAACATTACCTGATGCTGCTGAACTGAAGCAGAGCAAAGTTACAGAGGTTTGATTACAGACACAACTGAGCAATCATTTGTAAAAGTTTAAATTTCTTCAGTATTGTACAGGAGAAATTAGACTTTCTTCTCAGAGGTCATTTTCCAAAAACAAAAAACAAAAACAAACAGCAGCCAACAGTACTGTAAACAACAGCAGACTGGTGCTTAATAAGCAATTGAATAACATAGAAAACAGAGATTTGATGGTAAACTGGTCTCTGAGTACACTGAGAGAGAGAGAGCTGTGCAGGAAGTGTGATTTTATCATGCTGGAAGCAAAACAGCCAAAGTCAGAGGGGATTCATGACGATGTTTATCTAATGTAAAGCGTAGTTTGGATCTTCTTTTGCTGCTGATTCAATCAATTTTGGTCAGAAAGTAACGAAACCTGCAGTTTGGGAATCTGTGAGATGTCGGCTTTGAGCCCCCAACAGCATGCACATGTACTTGCTGTCGCACTATGTGTTTATATCTTTGTGTGGAATCTGTGTACCTGCTCTCATTTACTGTTTTAGCTGTTTGGTGGTTGTTGAAATAGTATTAAGGGGTTTAACCTGAGATTCTGGTGTTTCTGACAAAATACATTTATATTTAAAAATCAATTCAGGATTAAATTAATTGATAAAGCATTATTCTAACTAAATTCAATTTGAATCGGGAAACTGACTTTGTAAAGCAACCCTTAGAGCAACCCAAACTATATGTTTTACATATATATATATATATATCAGATATTTATATATCCGCCTCCCAAATCCAAACTGGAAGCTGCATCCAAAGAAGAGGGGCTTAAAAGCTGAAGGCTCTTTCAGCTGAAGGCCATTCTACTTTAAAACACTCCAGGAACCATAAGGAACCCAGTGGGACCAGCAGCCCTTATGAGGTCAAACTCCCCGTCGTCACAAGCTTGAAGACATTTTTGAGACTCAAAATGTGGTTTTAGTGTCAGGGTTACAATTAGGTTATGGTTTAGTCTAGACATTGATTTTTGATGGTTACGGTAAGGGAAAGCATTATGTCAATTATATGTCCCCTGTTACGGTCCTGTGTCTGTGGACTCAGTGTTTTTCTGTTTGTATTAGTTTTCCTTGATTTCATGATGTGTTTTGATTTCTGTCGCTAGTATTCCTAGCTTCCTAGTTCCTTGGCATTTGTGTTCTAGTTCTTAGGTTGTGGTTCTGTGTTACTTCTGTTCAGTTTCCTGTTTTACTTTGAAAGTCTGTGTATTATGTCAGTGTGTTGAGTTTTGCCTCCCCTTGTCTTGTCATGTCTGATGAGTCCCAGCTGTGCTCTCCTCCTGTTTCACATTCCCTAATTACCTCAGTATGTATTTAAGCCCTGTGTTTTTCCCTGCCAGTTGTTGCGTCCTCCATGTTTGTTGTGTGCGTATTCATTGTTGTTTACCTTCAGGTTAGAGTCATTAGCATCTCCAGTCTAGTGAGTTTAAGTGTATTGTTTATGTATCGCCAAGTGTGCCTCACCTGCAAATAAAGCTGCCGTTTAAGTTAACGTTTTGTCTCCGAGTCCTGCACGTGGGTCCAGCCACTGACAGCCACACAACTCATCGTGACAGTCCCCACAAAGATATGAAAACACGACTCTGTGTGTGTGTGTGTGTGTGTGTGTGTGTGTGTGTGTGTGTGTGTGTGTGTGTGTGTATGTATGTGTGTGTGTTACACCTATGATAACCTGGGGATGTAACTTGTGTTTTTGTGTGTGGAGCTGTTCAACAGATGGACAGATCAGTGCTGCATATGTTCTGCCCCCACCCTTCCACTAGGGACAATGAGAACACATGACACACTGCTCATCTGGGGATATAATGTTTCTCTTTAACATATGCATCCCTTTAAACACTCTTTAAGCAGCAAGGATAATTCAAAGGGTCATTATTGCATTTGGTGTCTATTAATAGACCTTTGGCTTCTCACAGTTGTGACTGTAAGTTATGGCTCCATCTGTGGATCCTGTCAGGTTTGGCTGTGTGGCAGGCACAGTAGGACCCAACTGCAGGACGGGAAGATGAGGTATTAACTCAAAGAGTCAGAACCACCTCTTCCAGCTCATCAGGGGGGACACTGAGACATTCTGCCTCTTGTATCAGCGACTTCATTCTTTTGGTCACTACCCAGAGATCATGACTATAGGTGAGGGTAGGAACATACTTTCTACAGCCTTGCTTTTATGCTCAGCACTGTCGTTCAACACTCAGCACTCAACAAATTGGTACATTACCAGTGGAGATGTCTTGGAGCGATAGCAGTAGACTTTTTGACAATAAATGGATTAAGAGGATGCCTGACCAATGGAGAAGTATACTGGCATCAATTTTCAAGATGAAGGGTGATGAGCAGAGCTTTAGCACCAGAGAAATGATTACATTTTTTTAGTTACTTCATGAAGACAGGGAAAGAGTTGCTGAAACTAGGTTAAGCAGCGACTCTTTCCCCTGCAGATTATAAATAAGTAAGCATACTGTTGTGTACTTGTTGGAATCTATATTTATATATCTGGCCCTGGTAGGCCAGAATGACTTTTTCACATAGGACCAGATAGAATAGAATAGAATAGAATAGAATAGAATTCAACTTTATTGTCATTGCACATGTCACAGGTACAGGGCAACGAAATCCAGTTTGCATCCATCCAGAAGTGCTTTAGCCATGATATAGATATATTACAATATATATTAGCAATAATATAGGTATGTAAGTATATTACAGAAATGGGTCTATTATGGTATGTTATAATGTACACGGTATGAAGTATGTTATGAATATTCTGTAACTATAAGTATGTACAGGCTGTAGTGAGTACAAGCTATGTACAGGCTATGAACAGGATATAAATATGAAAAACTATACAGAAATATGAGATATACAGTTATACAGAAATGTGAACTATGCAAGTTATAAACAGTTGTAGGATTAAAAATTATTGTATGTACAGAATGATTATTTACACAGAACTATTCAGTAGTGCAGTTAAGATAAGTGAGATATGTGGATAATTTCTACAGAGGCTATATAAAGTGCTAGTGGTTGTGAGTGGTTGTTCAGTCCATGTTATTATTGTGTGTTTGAGGGTACAGTTGTCCATTGTGTGTGTGGATGTAGGTGGTTGTGGGTGTGTGTATGTTCAGTCCATGAGTTTAACGTGGGTCAGATGTCAGGAGGCAGAGTTCAGGAGTCTGACAGCTGTGGGGAAGAAGCTGTTCCGGTACCTGGTGGTCTTAGTCCGGAGGCTCCTGTAGCGCCTCCCAGAGCGCAGGAGGGTGAAGAGTCTATGTGATGGGTGACTGGGGTCTTTGATGATTTTCCCAGCCCTTTTCAGACACCGCTTCCTGTAGATGTCCTTTATGGCAGGAAGTGGTGCTCCGGCGATGCGCTGGCCAGATATGTCTGGATATTTTTTTCCTTTAATAAATAAAGGCAACATTAAAAAATTGCATTTTTTATTTATTCTGGTTTATAATATCAACACTTGTTTAGTGAGCTGTAACAAGTATGCAAAAACCTGAGACATCAGGAAGGGAAAATCTTTTTTCATGGCACTGTATGTGTGTGCCGTGAGGTTCACACACACACAGCAGTGGCTGTGTCTGTGGAGGACTGAGCTGATCCCAGTGTCTGAGAAGGGTGCACAATGTCAGATGATGCAAAGATGGAAATCAGAAAGCAATACCAGAAGCGCCCTGAGAGTCCTGTGGGAACACAGAGACATCTGCACTGATACAACCTGAACAAGAATCAGCATGACCTCACACACCTGCAGCACAGCATGGTGGACTTCTCTCTTATATTCTGGCAATTTCACTCTTATTCGCATTACTTTTTATATGGTGCCACAGTAATTACAGTCTACTGTAAGGGGTCGAGTGTTAGATGAGTTTCTTCCTGCGCCCCCAGAGTAGGTGTAAGAATCAGCAGCAGCTGAATAATAACTTCACCAGCTGCTTTGCCAATAATAAATACCAAGCCTGCCCTCCTTCATGTTTGTTTTGTTTATTCAGATCTTTTTCCTGGATTCACAGCAATAAACCTGTGACTTTGGGTTTATTCCTCGTCTCACACACTGCAAAAACAGCTATACTTGAAACAAGCCAAATATTCTTAAATCTGACAAAATTTTCTTGTTTTGAGCAAAAAAAAAATCTGCCAATGGGGTAAGCAAAAGTTGCTTGACTAGAATTCTTAAAACTAGCAAATTATCCTAACTGACATATGCCTTTTAACTAGACAAAATTGTCTAAAATGTATGCTTAATTCAAGAAAATGTGACTTATTATAAGTAAAAGACACTTTGATATTTAGAAAATCTGTACCTAAAATGAGTATTATGCTTTCTTGAACAAGCTGTTTTCAAGAATTATTTGCTTACTTTAAGATTCTACACCTTAATTTAGATTTTTCACGTAAAAAAAACGCCTTACTATAGGACAAATTTTCTTAAAACTGAATTGTTTCTTTCTTGATTGAGCTAACTATAAGAATTATGTTTCGACTCTGAGACCAATAATCAGCCAAAATTCCTGAGAATAAGACACCACCTCTTCAAAAAGCTACTAAAAATAAGGGAATTTATCTTAAATTAAGACATCAAAAGCACTCTTAGTTTTTGCGCTTTATTGACACAGCAATGGGTCAGTAACTCACTGAGGTCTGTTCCAGGAGAATCATGTCTAAAATTATACATTTCAGCAGGGTACTGTGTAACATGGCCAATACAAGAAGTGCATATTCCAGATACTCTTAACATGAATAATAACAGTATAACACACTCATGGCTGGTATCAAAAATAAATTTTGCTGAAGCTTAAAACAATCACTATTTCAAATCCTATATTACATAACATTTTAGAAGAACAAGTTTAACGACCACACAAACAAACATGTGTTTTCCATTTGAACAACTTTTCTAGAGAAAAAAAAAAAACAAACAAACAAAAAAAAAAAAAACACCTCACTGACTAACACTGAGTCTGATAAACAAGGCAGATGGAGTCTGTCATCTGAGAGACTCACTCAATGAATGACTTCCACTCACCAAGAGCCTTCCTGTAAGAGGGGGTTGAATCTCGGTCATGGATGGAGTCTTTGAGTATTTCAGTTTGCAAGACAGACAGCAGCGTGGAAATGCACTTTGGATATGTGAGGTGGAGGGCATAGTAATATGCCATCAGATAGAGGAGTCCCTCATTAAGATCCTTCCGGTCAAAAGTGCTCACCGGTGTGCTTCCAACAGCTATCATGCAGTTGCCTTCAGAGACAAGCAGAACTGGACACCCAGGGGTCGCTGACGCAGGTAGCCTTCAGGGTCTTCTGAAGTTTACATGACAGAAAAAAAAAAAAAAGAGGATTAGAACAAGACCGTAAGAAACACAATTTTTGAGTTGCATTCCAGTTTAAAATAGATCAACTTTTTTTGTAGGTTTTCTTAACATCAACATGTTATGGGGATCTGAACTTTAAGAATATTTGACTGACTCCACAGTAAAATATATAAAATGAAAACATGAGTAACTGCAAAATTCAACAATATATACACATAGACCATCTCCAGTAGTTGTTAGCGTTCTTTCAGCAGCAGTCTTGTTCTAAAATACAGTGTACATAGGGCTAATTTCACATAAAATTGCACAAGAACTAGGTCTCTAAACATGAAAGAAAGTACAACAAAATATCAGGAAAAGTGTTGAACAATAAAAAATATGTATATTTAATAAATGTGTAGGCCACTTGATTTAAACCAAAACTAAAGAAGATTCTACTGTCTATCTGCTAAGTGAGTATTGGTGGAATTACTTGAAACTGCATAAAACAAGCTGGTGTGTTCACAGTTTTGTCACACAGCGATAGGACAGAACTTACTTTTTCACATTTGTGCACTGCAAGCCATAGAGCCTGACGCCTGAGGAAATGTTCAGGACCAGGAAACAGATCTTTGATGTCATCTCGTGACAGTGATGAGAGCAGGTCTTCTCCAACATTTGCTTCTGCAATAGGAGTTTCCAATTATCACTACATTGCATTATCCTCATGTGCAAGCCAGCTGACAGCTTTGCTTGGGTAACACACAGGATACACAAGAAACATAATTTAATATTTACCATTTAAAAACAATACTCTATTTCATTATATTCCCTCCTGACTGCTCCACAGGTTCTAAATTACCTTCCTCCCATTGACTGGAAAAAGTATTATATTTGTGATACATCAATTATATAAGTGTATACATATAAATGTCTCTTTTTATAACTTCCTGTGCTAAAGTATATAATGAAATAACTTTACTAATGGAAATTTGAAACTCCCACAATTTCTGTAAAACTGGCATTAAATTATGGCATTTTGCACACTTGTTGAATAAATTCACAGACGCTACGTCCACACCTACCCGGGTATTTTTGAAAAAGCTGATTTTTGTATGCCTTTGCACCTTTCGTCCACACGTAAACGGCGTTTTCGGTCACTGAAAACGGAGATTTCTAAAAACGCCTGCCAGGGTGGATATTTTCAAAAACTCAGTTTTTGCATTTAGGTGTGGACGAGAAAAACGGATTAGACGCAGCGTCAAAGGTGTGCGCCTTTTTTGACGTCACACTGTGCGCCGCGTTATTGTTTCGGTGAAATTAATTTCTACAATACTGTTACTGTTAATTGTACTCTCTGCAGTGTTTAAATGCTTACATATACACACACAGTTACTGTCCCTCCACACATAGGACTGGGTTCTGCTTCTATGCCCCATCTTTGTTTGCTATTTCCCACCGAGGCTTCTAGACTTATGATTGGCCAACATTTCTACACGGTTGGGAATATATCGCCACCTGTTGCTTTGGCATGCTCCTAGCAGCGTTTTCCTTCATTTCTGCGTTTACTTGTGGACGGGATTATTTTTTAAAACGAAAACGGAAAATCTCAGTTTTCAAAAATACCCATGTACGTAGTGTAATAGCACTAGCATATTTAAATATGCTAATACAACTAAGCTAACCGCACAAGCTAAGCTAACAACCGAGTATAGCCTGCCATGCTAGCGACTTAACATGCAACATACCAGAACACAAAACATATAAAAAACAAAACAGTCACATACCTTTCAGGGTGGCAATTGTTATTTCGTCCAGTTTCTCCATAGCGTGCCTTAATTTCTTCACACCGTACCACTGTACCCCAAAATATTACTAATCCTGCAATCCAAATTTGAGGCACGAAGCTAGAGGCGCGAAGCTGGACTGTACCAACTCAGAAGTATGGGGTTGTGTACAGAAATGGTTTAGTTCGCTCTTTTATATCTATAAAATTCTATATATTTAAAGATTTGACTATTTGGTTAGATTATATTCAGTAAATACTGACATGTCGGTAGTATTACTTACTACAGCTGTTATAAGGCAGCGAATTAGGATAGCCATTCCTACCCCTTAATGGAATAATCCTGGTCATCTTGGCATTATGGGAAAAACGGTTCACAGATCAGTGAAACAAAATGATTTGGCGCTGTGTTATCTGCTTCGTTTTTGTGGGTCTGACCCTCAAGTCCTTACTCAGTCATATTAATTCTGCACATAGCCATAGTCCAGATTTCCGTGTAGTTTGTGGCATAGATGGATGTGTCAAAGAATATCGTGTTTACAATTCATTTTGGTATCACATTCGTCGAACACACTGACCACCTTGGCAATGGACTATGCAGTGGATCGACTATGACACAAAAATCTGTAAGGTGAGACTGACTATATACTTTGATATCTTTGTAAATAATCATATAAAGTATTCATATTAGATTCCTACTTGTTTTTACAGCTTAACAGTAGATATGTTAATGCTAATTCCTTATGATTCACAACAATGCTATCTATTTATAAAGACTTTGACTCTGAGTGTTTAATTTCTCCTAATAGAGAAAACAGCATTTTTTTTTTTTTTAACTTTTGTTTTAAATAAACCGATGGGCATGGTCCAGAGTCTCCTTGGTTGTTTGTGTTTATTAATATTCATTGTTTCAGTTAGTTTCCTGGTAATTTGTTAATTATTTCCAGTGTTTAGGTGTTCTCCGTGCCTCCCTTGTCTTGAGTCAAGTGTCCCTGGTTTGATGTTCATGTTTATTCCTGTTTTACTTTGATAGTCCCATGCCCTGCATCCGTGTAGCTTCCCCCTGGTCTCTTCTCATCTGATTAGTGTCAGCTGTGTTTCATACCTGTCTGCCAACTCCTCGTTTCCCTGTGTGTGTGTATATTTAGTGTGTGCTTCCCTCCGTTCTTTGTCGGATCGTCTGCATTTTCTCCTCTGTCATCTGTGTCCCCCCACCCCCCCGAGGTTTTCATGTCTCATGCTCCTTGCTCCAGATTGTAAGGTTTTTGCAACATTTTCCAAGTTTAGCTTTCCAGGTTTAGGTTTTTGAGGAGTTTTAAAGCTTTTAAACGACAGTTAAGCTGCCAAATATCAATCAGCATTAAATTAGTAACAATTTATTAAACTCAGTCTGAAAACATACATATTTTAGAGTAAATTATCAAATGCAGAATAGAATTATTTAGAAATTATCAGTGTAGCTTGTAATTAATATCTTTAACTAGTCAATTAATCTCAATTGCAGTTCTAGGAGGGAACCCTCATCATTGGTGAGAGGTCTGAGTAACATGTGGGCCTACAGGACTGATCCAGTGGTCGAAAACCAGCCAACAAGCCAGCCAACAATGGATGCGGCTGTAGACACCAGATTGAACTCAGGAGAAGATGCAGTGATTGAGCAAAACGCAATACAGCATGATCCAGACAGTGTGTGCCCGTGTTGTGTCAAACTTGACAGCAGTTTTATTACACTTTAGTGTCAATAAATACATTTCTTAAACTGAGCAGCTGTTTAAGTGGCCTTACTCTTGAAATGAGAAAAATAATCTTGTTTTTATTCTGGAATTTAAACCGAACCGTTTTCATACCTTGTAACTGGTAAATAAAGCTCAAGATGAGCTGAAATATCCTTTTAAGGAAAAGTTAGACATATTTTCCTAGAATAAGATTTATTTTCTTGTGCAAAACTTGCTTGTTAAGAATATATTTTCTTTTTAGACAAAAAATAAGAAAAAATGTCCATAAACAAGGGTTTTTTTACTTTCTTGAAAATCGTTTTTTGCAGTGCAAATCCTGCTTTTTCAAGCACCAAATCCTGGCATTTTTGGAGCTATGTGGCCGGCAGGATGCAGGATTTGGAACCCACAGACTCAAGTTCTGTTCCTGACACCAAGCTTTCAGAATATGCTTGATATATGTCAAGGACTTCTATAAAAGGCTGGTGCATCTGGCCTTCCTCAAAAAATTTGTCTTTTCTAAGCCCCAAATCATGGCATTTTTGGAGTTTGACTTTCTAGCATATTCTGCAAGGAAGAGTAACGTGCTTCTTCTCCACTCCTTCAGCCAGGCAGTTCTCCTTCACCCTCTCAGACCAACGATTCATCTCAAATGTCACATCTAGCTCCTAGCAGGGGGAATCGTGGTCTCTGGTGGCAGATCAACAGCCCGAGCTTAAACCTGCCTCTCCACCTGAGTCTCTAGAAACTGAGCCCCCCTCTCCATCCAACAGCCTAGTGCCCCAGTCTACTCCTGTCCAGCTTCTTTGTTGGTGAAGATGTGGGCTAAAGATGATGAGCTTGCCAGCACTGCACTCCCTGCTCCCTCTTCTGGAGGCGTGCTGCTACTGGAGACAGGCTTCTCCAGAAATTGTTCGTTTTTGAGTAGAATTCGGTTTAGTTAACCTCTTTTCTTAAAATAGCGTATTTCTTTGATTATGCTTTGAGATTACGTTTTGTCTTTTTGGGGTTATAGTAAAAGATGTATTTTGGAAATTCCATCTGTACATGTATGTTCTCGGCTGCTTGGTCCTTGATAATTAGTCTCAGGAGTGGAATCAGACAGTTAGAAAGGCACAGCCCCCCCCTACCCACCCCCTTTATTTGTTTGATTTTCCTCAGTCCTTAACAAACCCTGCAGAGAGGAAGAAGAGGTGTGAGTGCAGTCTGAGCAGATGTACAAAGCCAGCAGATGTGCTGAGAGAGCAAACTGATGGGCAACAGGAGGAACATTGAGCTTCTGGATGGGTAGATATCACTGAGGTAAGGAGCTAATATCAGACTTATTGTCTCTTCTTGGTTCACATGTATGGAAGCAGGAGGTCAGAGAGGCTAAACAGGAGGATAATGCAAGGGAAGAACAACAGAAGAATATAAGTGACTGCCAGTGTTGGGAAGGTTAGTTTTAAAATGTATTCCACTACAGATTAAAGAATACATGCCCCAAATGTAGTTTGTAACATATTACATTAAGTTACTTAATGTGAGTAATGTATTCTGAATACTTTGGATTACTAGATATATTATCATGCTTTTTACAACTACATGAACGTACTATTGCTGTGTGATTTATTACTATTACTGAAGGAACATTGTTAGCTGAGGAGGGTTCATAGACTGCACACTGACTTGATGGATAGCATTAACAACCTGCTAGCTAAACATAATCATGTGCACTGACAGCTTTGCTCGCTCACCTACCCCCGCACCTGTCTCCTCCCAGTGGGTGTGTTTTAATCAGGTTTTAATGTTTTATGAAGTGTGTTTCAGTTTCAGAATTTACACAAACAGGACTTACTTTTTATAGATGGAGGATCCAATTACAGTGGCTTGCAAAAGTATTCGGCCCCCTTGAACTTTTCCACATTTTGTCACATTACAGCCACAAACATGAATCAATTTTATTGGAATTCAACGTGAAAGACCAATAGAAAGTGGTGTACACGTGAGAAGTGGAATGAAAATCATACATGATTCCAAACATTTTTTACAAATAAATAACTGCAAAGTGGGGTGTGCATAATTATTCAGACCCCTGAGTCAATACTTTGTAGAACCACCTTTTGCTGCAATTACAGCTGCCAGTCTTTTAGGGTATGTCTCTACCAGCTTTGCACATCTAGAGACTGAAATCCTTGCCCATTCTTCTTTGCAAAACAGTTCCACAACGGCCCTGTGACGGCCTCAGAGGTTGTCTAACAGAATATTGGGAGCAACAACACCATGAAGTCCAAAGAACACACCAGACAGATCAGGGATAAAGTTATTGAGAAATTTAAAGCAGGCTTAGGCTACAAAAAGATTTCCCAAGCCTTGAACATCCCACGGAGCACTGTTCAAGCCATCATTCAGAAATGGAAGGAGTATGGCACAACTGTAAACCTACCAAGACAAGGCCGTCCACCTAAACTCACAGGCCGAACAAGGAGAGCGCTGATCAGAAATGCAGCCAAGAGGCCCATGGTGACTCTGGACGAGCTGCAGAGATCTACAGCTCAGGTGGGGGAATCTGTCCATAGGACAACTATTATTCAATTCAATTCAATTTTATTCAATTGAACTTTGTGCACTGCACAAAGTTGGCCTTTATGGAAGAGTGGAAGGAGAAAGCCATTGTTAACAGAAAACCATAAGAAGTCCCGTTTGCAGTTTGCCACAAGCCATGTGGGGGACACAGCAAACATGTGGAAGAAGGTGCTCTGGTCAGATGAGACCAAAATGGAACTTTTTGGACAAAATGCAAAACGCTATGTGTGGCGGAAAACTAACACTGCACATCACTCTGAACACACCATCCCCACTGTCAAATATGGTGGTGGCAGCATCATGCTCTGGGGGTGCTTCTCTTCAGCAGGGACAGGGAAGCTGGTCAGAGCTGATGAGAAGATGGATGGAGCCAAATACAGGGCAATCTTGGAAGAAAACCTCTTGGAGTCTGCAAAAGACTTGAGACTGGGGTGGAGGTTCACCTTCCAGCAGGACAACGACCCTAAACATAAAGCCAGGGCAACAATGGAATGGTTTAAAACCAAACATATCCATGTGTTAGACTGGCCCAGTCAAAGTCCAGATCTAAATCCAGTCGAGAATCTGTGGCAAGATCTGAAAACTGCTGTTCACAAACGCTGTCCATCTAATCTGACTGAGCTGGAGCTGTTTTGCAAAGAAGAATGGGCAAGGATTTCAGTCTGTAGATGTGCAAAGCTGGTAGAGACATACCCTAAAAGACTGGCAGCTGGAATTGCAGCAAAAGGTGGTTCTACAAAGTATTGACTCAGGGGGCTGAATAATTACGCACACCCCACTTTGCAGTTATTTATTTGTAAAAAATGTTTGGAATCATGTATGATTTTTGTTCCACTTCTCACGTGTACACCACTTTGTATTGGTCTTTCACATGGAATTCCAATAAAATTGATTCATGTTTGTGGCTGTAACGTGACAAAATGTGGAAAAGTTCAAGGGGCCCGAATACTTTTGCAAGCAACTGTATTTAATGTTGCTTTATACTAACACTGTGGAGAAGCCTTATAGAAAGACCTATTTGTTTTTAGTCAGCGGTCTAAAAGGGAAATTGTTGGATTTGTTTTTTTTTTAACTTGGTAAATGGAGAATAAGGCCTTACAAGAGTATTGCTATTTCTAATTGTGCAGTAGAAGACCTATTTGGTTGTCGTTTTGGGAAGGCAATGGTGCTTTCTTAGTTCCCTTGATTGTTTTCTGTTACATAAATATATAAATAAATACAAATATTTTGTTGGCAATTTATATCAGCACTAAGTAAATGAAGACTACACAGCATTCGGGCCAATTGCGTCCCGCAGGATGATAGTTTTTGGCCCCCACCGTAATATGAAAATTTAATGTTAGTGTGAGTTTGATATGTATAGCACTTAACAGTGTTGTGTGCAGAGCTGAACGAATCTACCAATCACGGTGAGATTTGGATCTCGAGGGCGGGACATCGACCGGGCTTGATTCAAGCAGAGAAACATTTCTCAATGAGTGAAAGTTACAGCAGCGTTGCCTGGAGTGTTTTCTACCTTGCCTGGCTGGCTGCCTCGTTCCTATTTGGCACACGCGGACATTCGTCCCAGCGCGCTGCATTCATAACACTTCAAAAAAAGTTTTTTTAAGTTGCTGCCCAGCGGGACATTATATGTATATATATTTATACACATCCCTCCATGTTTGGTGATTCAAAACGCCGTTTACATGTCGATAAAAGGTTCAAACGCATAGAAAAAGCTGGGTTTTCAAAAATAGCCATGTAGATGTTGACGTAGCGCAAAAGAGTTAGTATTTATTAATTTTATTTATTTATTTATCTGTAATTTAATGCAGTTTACTTTTATTTGTTTAATTGTTTACTAAATGTTTGAGGTGTGAAATAAACTGCAATGGAGTTTGAAAACAAAATATGGGTGTGTGTGGCTGGAGGATGTGTTAGTGTGCAAAAGTTTGGGAACCACTGGGCTAAACGCTTGATTGAAATTTCAATGCGACAGTGACACGAAGTAGAATTCTATATATTACATGCTCCAAACATGTCTTTTTCAAAGCCTGCAGTGAAGAGAAAGGTTGGTGATGAGCATAGACTATTTTAGGAAAATTGGGAAATGTCATGAACCAAGGTTCACACACACACACACAGTGGGGAACCAAAAGCAGACTCAATGCGAATTTTTCTGGAACTATGTACAGATTTATTAATTTAACAGAAAATATCAGGAACAACCAGGGGAGACGAGAATCTAACTTAAGGTTAGGAAACCGGGAACAGAAAGGCCTTGGTAAGCCGTGATCGGGACCATGGGAAGCTGCAACAGAAGGGGGAACAATTACTAGGCCATGTCCACACTAATACGTTTTCGTTTAAAAACATATCTTTTTCTCTCTGTTTTGGCCTTCCATCCACACTGAGATGGCGTTTTTGGTCAAGGAAATAAATAAAAGTAAATTTAAAACTCATGCCAATATTTTCTGAGAGACCCTGACACGCTTTTTTGCTTTTCGAGAGTTTGGCTAAAATACGACAGTGGTCTGATGCTGAACAAATATTGTTACTGCAGTGTGTTTTGACCGGAAAAGCTCAGGAAGCCTTTCCAGCTTTATCAATGGCTGACAGTGAACACTGTGAAAAAGTTAAACAGGCTGTTTTAAAAGCTTGCAAACTGGTTCCTGAGGCTTATAGACAAAAGTTTAGAGCTTCCCAGAAACAGGAGAGCCAAGCTTATGTGGAGTTTGTTCAGGAGCTAACAACCTTATTAGACCCTTGGCGGGTTGCCTCTGGAGTAAGTATATTTGAACAGCTGAGGGAGCTTATTTTGCTTGCACTGCAAAAATTGTCCATCTTACCAAGTTTTGCAATCTTGTATTTAGCCAAAAAGTATTTTTCCTCTTTAGTATTTTGAGACTAATATACTAATTGAAACCAGAACATGCTAGAATTTTAATCTTGTTTAGAGAATATATGTCTATTATTTCTTACTTAGTTACCAGATCTTAAAAATAGTTGTTTTACATGCATTTTAGGTAAAATTATCTCACAGGATTGTCTTTGAGATTATTGTTACGGAATCAGTTTTACCCTGGTTCTTTTATTCGTCGAGGGATCCAGAGATGGCACCGGAACTCAGTAGTTATTTTCACAAAATCTTTATTCATCTTTATTCATCCTCATTTAAGCATGCACTTCTAGAAGGGAAGATGAGGCCAGTGTCCCTCTGTAACAATCTTCACCCCTTTGTTAGTCACAACCAGCTTTATAGAGGCGACCCCATCATAAATCCCCCATGGTGTGCTGGAAACTCTGTATGTCTGTGTGTGTGCACGAGCACGTGAGTGCCTGTGTGTGCGCATACCCGTATGTCTATGTGAGTGCACGTGAGTGAGTGTGCATGTGGATGTGGGAGTATATCAGTTAAAACACTGTGGGTATGTGTTTCTTCCTAGGGGCCATAAAAACCATCTCCCTTCCAGACCACAGTTATCAAGTTACAAATGTTGAGACCCCCACACAGGTATCCTCTGGGGAATTTCCACTCAGCATTAACTCCTCTTTGTCTTACTTTCACAGTTCAATTGGGAGAGGGTCTCCTAAGATCTACTCCTAAGTTCATGACACAGTCAGGCCTTTATTTATTTCCAGGGCAGTGTCAGTGTCTCTACCATAATTCTACATTCTATCTTAACACATTTCTAAACTCTAAAACAAACTAAACATTCCTACATGTCTAAACTCTAAAATAAGCTAAACATTTCTACATTATCTAGCATATTTCAGAATAATTTTTAGAAGGAAAAACTTCAAGGTTTCAAGGTTTTCCAATAACTACTCACATTTGCTGTACCAACATTGACACATTTATTCAAAATTCAGTGTAACATCATACAGTACTAATTTCTTACCACAGCATGAACAATAACAAATTACATGCATCATATTCAACACATATCGCTCACTGTTTTAAGTGTGGTGGTTCATTTAACTTTTAAGTGCCATTACATCATCAAGTTTATATTTTGTCTGAACATACTTTGCAACTGACTAGACAGTATGGTGCATACTCAACTAATTTTCAGAAGAGAAAACTTGTTTCAAGGTTTTTGACAAATTTCAGTGTAACATCATTGTTAAAAGAAAATTGTACATAATGTGATCAGCTACATGAAATGTGCTCTTTTATTGATCACTAAGCAAACCACATGTCTACGTGACTTTTCACCTAATAACTTTTGTGTGATAAACTTACTTAGCAACTAACAGCTTCCTCTATTCTAAGAACATACAGACTTAGAAAAGGGGAACCTCAGCTCTGAGTTCTTAGAATAACTTTGTTATCTTTGTACACACACACACACAAGCTTGTATAAATAAAGAACGCAGACAGTGATACAGCGCGAGTCAGTGAGTACGAGCGCTCTATGACTGCCCTCGCGAGTAAAAGACAACTGCAGTGTTTGTGTTTTCTAACTCAGGTGCCTCAGCTGAAGAACTGTGGGGCGATTCTTAGAAATCCCCTGTCAATCATAAAATATGAATTTCTTACCACATCATGAACAATAACTAATTACATGCAATTTTTTATGAATTAAAGAACATTTTTTGAGACATTTTATTAAATTCAATCAGTTTATATTCCAAAATGTCTTTTTCCCAAAGTCTGTTTTTTGTTTCATAATGGGGTTTTTCATAATAATGTATTTATTTCAGGAGGTCATTTAACAACTGAATTTCTTATTCAGGCAATCGGGGTCAGTGGGTGGGACCTGAATGCTCATTGGCTGCTGCTTAAACAGCTGCTTAAAATTAAAGTGTCTCAAAATGTTTCTATTATTATAAAAAGAAAAAAATTGTAGTGAAATAAATATTTAATAAAATATTATAAAAATACATAATGTAAAATAAAAATTAAATGACACATTTTTAACACTTTTGTGTTCCATAGTCTAGTTCATATTAAAAAGTTAGAATAATGTATTAGCACTAGGTTAGGTTCCTGTATTCCTCCATACAACCATCAATCCCACATATCACACGAAAGTCTGGACTGCGGCTATGAATTGTATTAATATTGTCATGACTGGGGCAGCAGTCGTATGAAGGTGAGAAAGGAGGATCCAATAGCAGACAGTGGCGGAGGTGCAAGTGGGTTTTATTTACAGTGCACAAAACCAAGGTGTGGAGCAGAACCGAACATAAACCTAAACTGGGAAAACTAATACAAAAAGGAGGACACGGAGCGAGGAGCAGAGAGACATGGAGAAACACGGGATAATGCGGAGTACACAGAGATTCACAGAGAAACACAGACAACGCGACGAGGAGCACAAGCAGAGACGCAGTATAAATACACACTTCAGGTAATCAGGAAATAGCACACAGGAGGGGAAACAGCTGGAAATAATGGACATAACGAGACACAAACCTACAAAGTAAAACAGGAAAGACACAGACTGTTTTACACAACCAACTGGGGACACGAACAGAACACAGAGGAGAGACACAGGTAGGGATGATAGAAACACAACTCAAACCCTAAGAACAAATACAAAACAGCAGAAACTGGAAAATAATAACAATAAACTCAAAACGCTGGGTCATAGACCCAGGATCATGACAGTACCCCCCCCTCAAGGGCTGGCACCCGACAGCCCCAAAACACAAATGAACCACCAAGCCCGGGCGGGCGGTGGGAGGCCCAGGACGGAGGGACCGAACCAGGACCAACACGGAGGCCCCAGAGTCCCAAACAAAAGATCCCAAACAGTCATAGGGGAGCAGAGTCCAAAACATAGTTCAGGTGGAAGGCCTTGAAGAAGGCAGTGGCGGCAACGGAAGTCCGGAGGCCGGCCACGCGGAAGCCAGTGGCAGCAACGGAAGTCCGGAGGCCGGCCACACGGAAGGCAGTGGCGGCAACGGAAGTCCGGAGGCCGGCCACGAGGAAGGCAGTGGCGGCAACAACCCTGTTCAGGAGGGCGTCCTCGATGGCGATGATAACCAGCCAGCGGCCTAGAAAATGGCCAGCGATGTTGAGGCGCCCAATGCGGACCGGATGGTGGCATGCCAGCAGCAGTACCAGGTGAGGATGAGGAGGAGAATGAGGCTGAAGCCGCATCTGAGGCCGAAGCTGCTGCTGCAGACGAGGATGCAAACACCGAGGCTGGACCAGACGGAGCCGAAGCGGATGATGAGGCCGGACCAGACGGAGCCAAAGCGGATGATGAGGCCGGACCAGACGGAGCCGAAGCGGATGATGAGGCCGGACCAGGCGAGGCAGGACCGGGCGGCAGCGTGGCAGCTGCGGAAACCAACGAAGCTGATGCTGACGCTGCAGGCGTGGGCGAAGCTGATGATGATGAGGACGCTGGACCAGGCATGGGCAAAGCTGATGATGATGAGGACGCTGGACCAGGCGTGGGCGAAGCTGATGATGATGAGGACGCTGCAGGCGTGGGCGAAGCTGATGATGAGGCCGGACCAGGCGAGGCAGGACCGGGCGGCAGCGTGGCAGCTGCGGAAACCAACGAAGCTGATGCTGACGCTGCAGGCGTGGGCGAAGCTGATGATGATGAGGACGCTGGACCAGGCGTGGGCGAAGCTGATGATGATGAGGACGCTGGACCAGGCATGGGCGAAGCCGATGATGATGAGGACGCTGTAGGCGTGGGCGAAGCTGATGATGAGGCTGGACCAGGCGAGGATGCGGACACGGAGGCTGGACCAGGCGAGGATGCGGACACGGAGGCTGGACCAGGCGAGGATGCGGACACGGAGGCTGGACCAGGCGAGGATGCGGACACGGAGGCTGGACCAGGCGAGGATGCGGACACGGAGGCTGGACCAGGCGAGGATGCGGACACGGAGGCTGGACCAGACGAAGGCGAAGACGAAGCTGAAGCTGGACCAGGCGACGATGAAGGTGAGACTGCTGTTGCAGGCGTGAGTGAAGCTGCCGCTGCAGGTGAGGATGATGAAGCTGCAGCCGCAGGCAAGGATGATGAAGCTGCACCAGGCAACGCTGAAGCTGATGCAGAGGCCGGACCAGGCGAAGCAGAGGCCGGGCCAGGCGAGGCAGGACCGGGTAGCAGCGTGGCAGCTGCGGAAGCCAATGAAGCTGAAGCTAGCCCAGGCCAGGATAAAGCTGATGCTGCAGGCGTGGGTGAGGCTGATGCTGACGCTGCAGGCATGGAAGAAGGCAGAGACGAAGGCGCTGCAGACGGTGGCGTGGAAGGCAGAGACGAAGGCGCTGCAGACGGCGGCGTGAAAGCCGGAGACGAAGGCACTGCAGGCAGTGGCGTGAAAGCCGGAGACGAAGGCGCTGCAGGCGACGGCTTGGGAGCCGCAGGTGGTGGAGCTGCTGCAGCTGCTGCTGCAGGCGGTGATGAAGCTGCTGCAGCTACTGCTGCAGGCGGTGATGGAGCTGCTGCAGGCGGTACTGCAGGCGGTGATGGAGCCGCTGCTGCAGCCGCTGCTGCAGCCGCTGCTGCAGGCGCTGCTGCAGGCGGTGATGGAGCCGCTCCTGCAGCTGCTGCTGCAGGCGGTGTTGGTAGCTGGATGGGCTCCTCGGTCCCCCAGCGAAAGCAGCAGGCTGAAGCGGGTCCTGAGACCCCTCAGTTGAAGCTGCTGATGACAGTGAGGGCTGGACGGGCTCCTCGGTCCCCCCAGCGAAAACAGGTCCAAAACCAGTAGGCACGGGCGCCTCTGGCACACATGAGAACTGCAGCTGCACAGAGCACTGACCCTGCTCAGGCAGTGACAGCCGGGTGCAGTCCTTAGCTGGCAACTTGGCCTCCAGGGGTCCAGAGTTAGCTACAGGTTGCAACCTAGCCTCTGGGGAAGCCCTGGAGCGAGTCCCTAACATTGCTAGCGTTTGAGGAACAGGTGTGTCTCTCCGCTTAGAGTGAGCGCTCGGAAAACAGTTCAAAATGGGCGGTGTAGGCACAGCCTCTTGCGGAGGGGTGAGTGAAGACTGTGACTGAGCCATTAACTGAGCTACTGACTGAGCCATAGACTGAAATATGGGTTGTAGTGACTCCAGTGGTGAGGATAGCTGAGTTGCTGACTGAATTGGTGGCTGAACAGGTTGCACTGACAGAAGTGAAGCAGGTGAAGTAGGGAAATCACAAGGAGAACTGTCCCCTATCACAAAACACTCAGCCCCTGAGTACGAAGTCACAAAGTCAGAAGCAACCCGATCAGTGTCCTTTACACTCACCACAGCCGGGCGCGCTGTAGTCCCAAACTCCGGTGGCGGGATGGCGCGCCGACGGCGCGATTGTTGCTTCCTTGTGGAAGAGGAAGCAGGGGTGTCTGATGGAAAGGAGGAAGAACTCTGTTGCGGCCGCTCCTGCTGCGGGGTGGAAAAGACAACCGCTCCCGTCAATACCACAGGAGTGAGAGGAAGTGTGGCAGGGTGATGACGGCGAGGGTAGCTTTTCATCTTTAAAGGTGGGTTGAGTGATTTGGCCACAAACCTTGGTGAAAAATGCTGCTGACGCCGAGAACACCAAGCGGCGAGTGCCTCCAGAAGGGCAGCTGAATCTTCCTGCTCTGGGCTGCCCATGCCAAACAGTTCAAAACACAAACTGGTTCTCAGAGCTGATACCACTTGTTTTAATCCTTTAATGTCCAGAAAGGTTACGGTGAAGGTAGGGGATGACAAGAAGTTGTCAAAAAACACTACCTCTGGAAGCCTCTTGTAGTTATCCACGGCGTGAATTATGCGCCGGCAATAATCCCACAGCTGTGCGAGGTACTTTCCTTCTGAGGCAAAAGGGGAGTCCGCTGGATCCATCTTGTGGTCGCGTCGTACTGTCATGACTGGGGCAGCAGTCGTATGAAGGTGAGAAAGGAGGATCCAATAGCAGACAGTGGCGGAGGTGCAAGTGGGTTTTATTTACAGTGCACAAAACCAAGGTGTGGAGCAGAACCGAACATAAACCTAAACTGGGAAAACTAATACAAAAAGGAGGACACGGAGCGAGGAGCAGAGAGACATGGAGAAACACGGGATAATGCGGAGTACACAGAGATTCACAGAGAAACACAGACGACGCGACGAGGAGCACAAGCAGAGACGCAGTATAAATACACACTTCAGGTAATCAGGAAATAGCACACAGGAGGGGAAACAGCTGGAACTAATGGACATAACGAGACACAAACCTACAAAGTAAAACAGGAAAGACACAGACTGTTTTACACAACCAACTGGGGACACGAACAGAACACAGAGGAGAGACACAGGTAGGGATGATAGAAACACAACTCAAACCCTAAGAACAAATACAAAACAGCAGAAACTGGAAAATAATAACAATAAACTCAAAACGCTGGGTCATAGACCCAGGATCATGACAAATATGGCTCAAAAGAAACTTTAATGTTAAGGCAACAAAAACAAAAAAAATCCCACACCTCCAAAACGCCATCTTGTTTGGGGAAAAGACCTGAAAGAAGTTCTTAGTGGGCAGGTTAGTAGAGGTCCATACCAAGTTTGAAGGGGTGGTTTATATCAAGTCTGCATTTAACTTGTGTAGTAATGTGATTGTAAAGACGACTACAACAGTCATAGTAATTGATGGGTTATTTGTTAAAATTTGTTTTTCTAATGCCAGTTCATTATGCATGTTATGTTCACGTTTTACAAGCTTTACACAGACGAAAATGTGTAACACTCCCTCCCCCCTTGCTGCCGTTATGTGGCTCTGTCCATTATCTCACTGTTTGAATCGAATCGAAGGATACGAGGGAGCAGGTTTGGACTGGATTCTGTTAAGGTAATTAACTTTTGCTTAAAAAGATTTCGGGTTCTTTTAGCTTTGACTTACTGTAGTAACATCAGTCGTGGTCAAATATTAAGTTTTACCGAGGCAGTATTATCAGTTCTAATATTTGGCTAACTACCAATGGGTAGTTAGCCAAAACTGCCAGCCAGCTAGCTACCTTAGTTCATTTAGTTTGCTGAATTGTTAGCATGCACTGAGAGTTTAAAATTATTAATGGTGCTAGTTGGGTAAATTTAGTTTCATGTTCAATATACTTAACGTAGCTATACGACAACGCCAACTCTGCATTCACCAATGCATTCACCAATGAGCTGAACCAGTTCTACGCCTGTTTCGAGGTTAGCCAGGCGGCTAATGCCATGTACCGCCTGACTACCGAGGACAGTGACGTCATCAGCGAGAGACTGGTGACCAGCTTCGTGGAGCATGACGTCCGAGCGGCATTGAGGAGAATGAACACAAGGAAAGCGGCGGGGCCAGACGGCATCACCGGCCGTCTGCTGCGCTGCTGTGCTGACCAGCTAGCAGGTGTGTTCACTTACATCTTCAACGAGTCCCTGGCGAAGTCTGTGGTCCCCACATGCTTCAAAAGATCCACCATCATCCCGGTGCCCAAGAACAGCAAACCCTCATCCCTGAACGATTACCGGCCAGTTGCGCTGACCTCGGTAGTAATGAAGGTGTTTGAGAGGCTGCTGAAGAACATCATCTCCTCCTCCATCCCAGACACCACAGATCCGCTCCAGTTCGCCTACCGACCCAACAGATCCACTGAGGACGCCATCGCCCACATCATGCACACCACCCTCAGCCACGTGGACAAGAAACAGGGTAACTATGTGAGAATGCTGTTTGTTGATTACAGTTCAGCGTTTAACACAATAGTGCCCAGCAGACTGTTCACAAAGCTGAGGGATGTGGGACTCAACAGCCGTCTGTGTGCGTGGGTGTTGGACTTCCTCACTGGCAGAACTCAGGTGGTGAGGGTGGGTAGGTGTGTCTCCGACAGCATCACCATCAACACAGGAGCACCACAGGGGTGTGTCCTCTCACCACTGCTCTACTCCCTCTACACTTCAGACTGTGTGGCCACCCACGGCTCCAACACCATTGTGAAGTTTGATGACGACACAGTGGTGTTGGGTGCCATCTCCAACAACGATGAGGCGGCCTACATGGACGAAGTGAAGAATCTGGCATCATGGTGCCAGGACAACCACCTCCAGCTGAACGTCGGCAAGACCAAGGAGCTGGTGGTGGACTTCAGAAGGAGTCAACACAGAGACTACAAGCCCATTATCATTAATGGAGCTCCAGTGGAGAGGGTGCAGTCCTTTAAGTATCTTGGTGTCCAGATCTCCTCAGATCTGACATGGGCTGCCCACATTCAGGTCCAGACCAAAAAGGCTAGGCAGCGCCTGTATCACCTACGACAACTGAGGAAGTTCAGGGTCTCTCCAAAGATCCTCAGGATCTTCTATACAGGCGCTGTGGAGAGCATCCTCACACAGAACATGACATCGTGGTTTGGGAACAGCTGTGTGAAGGACCAAAAAGCTCTCCAGAGAGTGATCCGTACAGCAGAACGCTGCTGCAGGATTGCTCTCCCCGCTTCAGGACACCTACACCAGGAGATGCCGGACTAGAGCAACGCGGATAGTGAAGGACCCGTCCCATCCTGGCAACAAACTGTTCCAACTTCTACAATCTGGTAGAAGGTTCCGCATCATCCGGGCAAGGACAGAGAGACTCAAGAGGAGCTTCTATCCTCAAGCCATCCGGGCCCTAACCCCCCCCCCCCCCCCCCCCCACACACACACACACACACACACCCCCGCCCTCTCACATCATCTATAATTGACTGAGACTCTCCTCCAGACACTCAATTCCTTTAACTTTAAATATGTTTATATTGTCCATTCTGTAAAATAGTCAGATGTCTATTCATATTAATGTACAGAATTCACCTGCTTGCTGCTACTACTGCACATTCACCCAATGTATATACTATATATATATATATATATATTTATAATGTTATTCCTCCACACACACACACACACACCCCCCTTTTTTTTCTTTTTTTTTTGCACATGTCGAGGAGCGTGTCAGGATACATTTCACTGTGTGTTATACTTGTATAACTATGCATGTGACAAATAAAGAACCTTGAACCTTGAACCTTGAAGCTTGAACGACAAAAGAACTACAGTTGATACCCGCCTTTGCAAAAGTCCGTTTTGGGTGTCCCACCCACGGAGAATAAAAAGCTGAAGTGGTTTTTTTCCTTCTTAAGCCGCGCGCTCTCTGTCTGCACTGTGCTTGGTGTGTTTGTGTGTGCAACTTGGGAGATCCGATACTGGTTTGAGACAAATCTCACAATCGGGCTCGTAACTTTACAACGCTGTTTTTGTCTCTAGATGTGCAAAGCTGGTAGAGACATACCCTAAAAGAGTGGCAGCTGTAATTGCAGCAAAAGGTGGTTCTACAAAGTATTGACTCAGGGGGCTGAATAATTACGCACACCCCACTTTGCAGTTATTTATTTGTAAAAAAATGTTTGGAATCATGTATGATTTTCGTTCCACTTCTCACGTGTACACCACTTTGTATTGGTCTTTCATGTGGAATTCCAATAAAATTGATTCATGTTTGTGGCTGTAATGTGACAAAATGTGGGAAAGTTCAAGGGAGCCGAATACTTTTGCAAGCCACTGTATGTATGTGTGTGCGTGTCCATAGTTCAGCTGAGACAGTGTCCTTCGCCCTGCCAGGCTAAGTAAACAGTCTTCCAGCCAACCCAGGTGGCCTTGTATGCAATGGGAAGGAACAGATTCAACACAGTCGTTATCAGGGAGTTTTTTTTCAGCTCCAGCCTTGAGCCCACAGCTGGCGCCGAAGGGGTAGCCGCAATATGATGGTGATTTTTCTTTTTGCAAACAACTTATGAGAATTTCAAGCTGTTTTTAACACTCCGACACTGGTCTCTCAATTTCCCGTTGGATAGCTGCCAGTTTCTCCATGATGTTATTAGCCGTCGATTCCGTGATCTTGTCACTCTTTTGCTCACAGAGCAGATTCTGAGACATCACGACCGCAGCCAACTGATCCGTGATGTATTCCAGCTTCCACCCATAGGTGTTGTTCTGAGCGGATTCTTCCCTGATGTATCCCAACATCCGCTCAGAGATGTTATTCTGAGTATTCACTCCAGCCGCTAGCGCCTCCAAGCTCTTAACCATGCTGCCTTCCGTGAGCCCTTTCTGAGAAGTCGCACCTCGTCCCATCGATTCAATCCCAGCGGGCAGCCTTGTGGGGGTTTGAACAGCCGGTTCCGCTTTCTTAATTCTCCGATAAGCCAGGGCCAGGCCAGCTCCGATCAGCAAGAACCCTGTTATCATGGTTCCGAATAGGTATCTTCAGCGTCCTCAATCGACAGTCCCGCCAGGCACACGATCCTCCATTTCTGCCACCTGTCCATCGTGTATCCGGCAGGGAAAGTCCCTCCAGGGCACTCGGGCTCTCCCGAGCCCAGACTTCTCGTTGAGAAAAGGGTGTCAAAAGCATTCAGAGACCAGTTGATGAAATCCATAATTCTACATACAATACAATACAAAAAAAACACGAGACTAGACAAGGACATAAGAACTAAGCAGGGAAGATAAGGGAGAGGAGAAAAAGTGCGTCCGCCTCCTCCGAGAGCCAAAGCATTTAAATGTATACATTTAAAGAGATGTACAACTTTTACATTTCTGAAAGTTACTGACTTTTATTTACAGCTGCCAACATAGATGAGGTCTTGCTCCACACCCTCAGTAGGGACAATTTAAGGGACCTGCTTCCAGGGCCTGAAAATTTTATGAGGAGGAATCAGTTGTGGGCTCAAGTTCACAAAGAGGCAAGTTTTGCCGCTTTTGGTTTAAAAACACCTAGCACAACACATTTTGTTTAGGACTCCAGTAATATAACTATTTTCGTTTTCTTATTTAGGATGAAACTAAAGAAAAGGGGTCTCATGGATATCTCACCATGTGACCAGGGAGAAGATTATGATGCAGATTCAAGTGGTGGATTGTATAAGATAAAGGTCAGTGGTCCCCAAACTACGGCCCGCGGGCCGGATACGGCCCGCCTCCACATTTGACCCGGCCCCCTGAACAATATTAGAGGTGCATTATTATTTTTTCAGTCTGGCCACGCGATCGACACTAATGCACCCATAGAACACTGGGGTGTAGTGGGCCTGCTCGACTGAATATCAGGAAATGTTTCCTCATGTCAATAAAGCTCATTTGATTTGAATTGTGAAACACCCTAAAAAATATTTTTGCTACTACGACCTCACTTTGCCCAGAACGTGAACGTGACCCCCCCCCAAGAACGGAATAATGGCAAAAAGGTTAGGTAAGACAAAAATTGATTCAGAATGCAGGGTATTTAACCTGCAGTGGACACAGAATTATTTTTTTGTTCAATGCAAAGAAAAGGCTCGTGGAAGAAATAGGGGGTAATGTATATGCCCAGCTGCAGCAAAAGACGAAAGAATTTGACTTTTTTTCATTAGCACTGGATGAGAGCACCGACGTACAGGACACAGTGCAGCTTCTTATTTTTATTTGTGGAGTTAGCGCAAACTTTGAGATGTGCGAGGAGCTGGCAGCCCTCCAAAGTCTGAAAGGCACTACGACGGGGGAGGATATTTTCGACAAAGTATGTCAAACAATGGAAGAGTTGGCTCTGGACTGGGCAAAGCTTGCAAGCATCACGACTGACGGGGCTCCTTGTATGGTGGGCACATCTCGGGGCCTAATAGGACGCATGAACCGCGAGATGGAAGAACGGGGTCTCACCGCCCCTCTACAAGTCCACTGCATAATTCACCAGCAAGCGCTTTGCTGCAAAGTGTTGAAGTGGGAGTCTGTCATGAAGGCTGTGGTATCATGCATAAACTTCATCAGAGCAAATGGACTTAAACACAGGCAGTTCCAACAATTCCTGTCTGAACTGGAATCTGCGTATGGAGATGTGCTGTACTACACAGAGGTCCGATGGTTGAGCCGCGGCAGAGTTTTGAGGCGTTTTTACGAGCTGCTACCCGAAATTAACGCATTTCTTCATTGAAAAGGCAAAACGGTCCCAGAGCTGATTGACCCAGAATGGAAGTGGCACCTCGCATTTTTAACAGACGTGACGGAAATGCTGAATGGCCTTAACTTGCAGCTACAAGGCCAGGGGAAACTCATTTCAATTCAATTCAATTCAATTCAATTTTATTTATATAGCGCCAAATCACAACAAAAGTCGCCTCAAGGCGCTTTATATTGTACAGTAGATAGCACAATAATAAATACAGAGAAAAACCCAACAATCATATGACCCCCTATGAGCAAGCACTTTGGCGACAGTGGGAAGGAAAAACTCCCTTTTAACAGGAAGAAACCTCCGGCAGAACCAGGCTCATTTGCGACATGTATTCCCACATAAAAGCATTTGAGTTGAAACTAGCGCTGCTTTTGGAACAAGTGAAAAAGCACAACTTCACCCATCTCCCTGCTACCCAAAACCTTTCTGCAGAGAACCCAGCGGTCCTGTTCCCAGCTGAAAAGTGTGTGGAAGCACTGGAAATGCTGAAGGCGGAATTCAGTGTGCGATTCCGTCAACTACATGCTCATGCAAAAGAAATCCGTCTTTTCCAAAACCCCTTTGTTGCCGACATCGATGAAGCCCAGCCTTTTTATCAGTTTGAGCTGGCCGAGTTACAGAACTGTGATGTTCTGAAAGACGCATTCAAGCCCAACAGTCTCGTTGACTTCTATGCCGCCCTCCCAAATGACACGTACCCTAACATAAAAAAACACGCAATGAAGATGTCCACACTTTTTGGCAGCACGTATATCTGCGAGCAAACATTTTCACGCATGAAACTCATGAAATCTCCGATGAGATCAAGATTGACAGATGAACATCTGCATCAATGTTTGAGAGTGGCTGTGACTAGAATGGAACCGGACATTCAACTTCTCACTGGCCAGATGCAGGCCCACAGTTCACACTGATGAACATACAGTACATAGGTAAGCTCACTTTTGTGACTTAAATGAGTTATTCTGAGTATAAACAAATATAATCATAATAAAATCTACTGGGATAAAATCCATCTCCACAACCATTGAAAAAAACTTGTGAAAATGTTTTGTGCTGTGTAGGTGCTGTATCACTTAGTTCGGTTTCTCAGCCTGCTTGCTTTGTGGTTTTCAGAGGGAAGTTGATGAGAGAGAGCAAACAGTGGTGTCTACTAGGCTATCCTACTGGAACCTACAAAACTGGATTATAAGGAAAGAACACAAGAACTTTGAGAGACTGCTCATATGTGTCATTTAAGAGATTCTGCTCTGACAACTGAAGCGTAAGATTGTGCACGGCACAACAGAAACTTTCTTTCTGTGAAGAACCCAGAGAGGGTTATTTGGTTATTATTCATGTCATAAATAGTGTTATTAAGTATTTCCTAAGTAAATTTTTTCTGTGTAGAACCCAGAGAGGGTTATTTGGTTATTATTCATGTCATAAATAGTGTTATTAAGTATTTCCTACGTTAATTTTTTCTGTGAAGAACCCAGAGAGGGTTATTTGATCTCGGAAAGGGTTATTAATATTTGGTTATGTGTGGCTTTCTGGAAAACAATAAATGTTTACATTTCGGCAAACCTGCGATCGTCACACTTTTTCTGTTACAAACTGACCCTGGCCCCCCATCAGAGAAGGAAAAAGTTATGTGGCCCTCACTGGAAAAAGTTTGGGGACCCCTGATAAAGGTCTAATTATCTCTTACTTTACTCAGATTTCACAGAGTGTATATTAGATAATAATTTGATTTGAATTATTTTTGGTAAGTGTAAGATAATGGGAAATTTCAGTTTTTACTTAGAATTTTGTTTAGTGTAATGTTTACAGTTCAATTGTATTTTCTTTCCTTATTTAATTTTTACGTACTGTTCCTTTATTACATGGTAATTGTGCACAGGGTGAGCGGTCGCGATTGGCACTGTGGAGTAACGGGGCTTTAACTAGCTGTGGAGTCAAACAGTTTTCTTAACGTGTTTTGCAGTGTACAGGGACATTCAGACAGATTACTATATTTGAAGACTGTGGAAATAAATGTTGGCATGTTTGTTTTCAACTACAAGCCGACTTTGTGGATTATTTTAACTGCACAAGGACACGTGTACGGCCTGACTACCAGCTAGTGCTTCCGCGGTAATATGGATCAAACATGCTTTTGCCACCAAGGAGCAGTTCTGGAGTTGTAAGTGAAACATTACAATTCTGGCAATAATACTGAATATTGAACTGAAAGTAAATTTAGTTCTTTCTTTCCTGTTCTATTTAAACATAGCCCTGTTCAGGGCACTACCAACTCTCTTCCCATCATGAGCTGCACCACCCAAGAAGATGGGACATGCTAGTGAAGTATTGATTCATGTCCTTCAGGTCTGGGTTTCTTCATATTTGTTATCAAATTATGCCCCTAAAGCATTCACTTTAACAGTTTATTTGGCATATGGCCTTTTTATCCATGCCAAGTCCTCCAACAATGTAGTTTATATTTGGAAAAGTGTGCAGAAATCTGAAATGGCACAAACACTGATAGATCAAACATTTCAATAAAAATAATAAAGAAAGTCATAAAGAAATTAAAAACAGAAATTGGAAATAATTACATATTTAACTATCACAGGTGCAGTATCTTTGTCATTTGTGTGTAAAGACATAATCCTAACGGTGATGAGGCAGAATTTATTACATTTTTCAATGGCATGAATATTTGGAATTTTCTATACTGTATTTGTCAATTTAAAGAAAAATAACATTAATATGGTCTGTAGCGCATCTGATCTATGGTTGTCATCATTCATATATCACCCCAAGGGTGCACCCCAAAGGGATCAATAAAGTGAAGTCTAATTTTAATACATACTTGTGGTTAAGTATTTGAACTACCCTGATAGCTTTGGAGTTTCTCCGTACATTGTACAATTTTGTCTTTGTTTTTCTTTTAGCCAACAGAAGATCCAGCGTCAGCCCTGTTCTGCTCTTTGAAGGGTCCCGCTGTCTTATTGCAGTTGGAACCACTCCCATCACCACATTTGCCACAGATGACCTTGGAGAAGGTTTGCTGTATCTTATGGCATACTACTACACCCTGCATCTCACCTATCCTAAATGTGTGGCAACGCTTCTGTCTGTCATTCAGACTGAAGTGTTAAAGGACAAAATCCATGAGCAAGACACCACAGGCTCATACAAAAAAGTCATGGCAGGCTGTAGAAATTTTTAATGAAAAGTAGAGCTGTTTGAGCAAGATGTAACTTGGGTCTGTGTTGGAAGGTTTGGACCTGATAGCTTTGAAGTTGCAATTTATACTCGAATTCTTTTTTAAAAAAAATTCTTATTAATGTAATACAAAGTACTTTTTTCTTTAAACACATCTGTTCTGCCAATTCTGTTTAAAATTGCAAATGCTCTTTTTATTACATTTTATATGTTGAGTAGCTAACTGGTTTAGCACTTCTAAAAGGAACACAAAATAACAATGTTCCACTTACAATGTGTCTTAAAATTTTTGTATACTATGATTGACTGAAATATTTGTTACTGTTTGGAGAGTTTGTTTCCAATAAAGGTCATGTACACAGTATACTCTGCCTGCTTTCATTTGGTGTACATGCTTTGTCCTGTTTTAAGATTAAACTTGTCACAGTAACCTAAAAAAATGCTAAATGGTGTAGATAATTGTTGTATACTGTGTTTACAGTAGGCTAATATGACTTATGCTTGAATGCCGACTACACCTACATTGACCTACATTGCATTAATGTCAGTCTGTAAAACTTCATGCTGAGGAGGGGAGGGACGGGGAACAAAAAGGGATTTATCTTACATTGTATGTTGTGTAGGCTCACTGATTAGTGAGCCTACACAACAACCTTTCCCTAAACTGGCCTGTTGATTTTTATTTTTATTTTTAGCCTTTTGTAGTGTTGAGTCTGATTTCCCTGCACGTGACTTGTAGAAGGTGTGGCTTTCAGCTCCTTCAAGAAGGAGAGGGGGAGTGGGGGATTAGGCCTTTGTCAATGGAGATTATACTTAGTAGTCAGTATAATCTTTTAATAATATAAGTTTACTTATGGTAAAATGCTGCGTGTAATCATTTGTGTTTAGAAGTATATAGTTGATGGCATATTGAAAGAATGTCTCATCCTAGGAGGTCTGTGTAGCATGAAGAGGGGGGTGCGTTCACTCCTCTCCAGAGTGATCTGGCATTCACCCCCACATCCTAGGAGCATGGGAAAGGGAATACCTTCTTTTATTGTTTTATGGTAGGATAAACGTAGCTATGTCAGTTTTAGTCTAAGTGCCTTTTATTTAGATGAACTGCTGGATTTCCAGACCAGCAGGTTTAGGGAAGTCTTCACGGGGTCACAGCTTACGTGCGAGTGCTCTGAGAGCTCCCCTTGGTTGCAAGTGAATTCTGCAGTGTGTGTGTCTCCACTCTCTGACTCTCAGCTGAAGAAGTGTTATTTAGAATAAATCTCTTGACATTTGTTTTGGTCCTTCGTAGCCGGAGCAGAAACATCAGAACTGTTATCTGTGACTCTGTGTCTGTGAAGGTTCTCAGTCATCCAGGTCATCGTAGTCAAAGGAGTTTGCAAAGAAAAGCGTCTGGACTTCTTTGAGTTGCTTGAAGACGTTTCACCTCTCATCCGAGAAGCTTCTTCAGTTCTAAGGTCAAATGGCCGAGAGTCCCAGATTTAAACCCAGTGGGAGTATCCCCCCAAGGAGGGACAAAGGACCCCCTGGTGATCCTCTAATCACATGCGCCAAGGTGTGAAAGCGGGTGTGGGACCTAATCAGCCAGGGTTTCGGGTGAGCTCATTGTGAAACCTGGCCCCACCCTATCATGCGATTTCCTGAGGTCAGATGGCCCAGGATGTGAGTGGGCGTTAAGGCGTCTGGGGAGGGAACTCAAAACTGGATTATAGATGGCAGACAGTTGGTGTCGTAAACCACCGCCTCTGTTCAAAGATGGTCGCTCACAGTGGACATAGATGGCCTCTTTCACTCCTCTTTCAAACCATCTGTCCTCTCTGTCCAATATGTGAACACTGGCATCCTCGAAAGAGTGACCTTTATCCTTAAGATGCAGGTGGACTGCTGAGTCTTGTCCTGTGGAGGTGGCTCTTCTATGTTGTGCCATGCGCTTGTGAAGTGGCTGTTTGGTCTCTCCAATGTAGAGGTCTGGGCATTCCTCACTGCACTGTACAGCATACACCACGTTGTTCAGTCTGTGTTTTGGAGTTTTGTCTTTCGGGTGAACCAGTTTGTGTCTGAGTGTGTTGCTGGGTCTGAAGTACACTGGGATGTCGTGCTTGGAGAAAACTCTCCTGAGTTTCTCTGATACACCGGCTACCGAAAACATGTGGTTATCCTAACTGGGCGTTCATAAAGTCAGCAAAGAGGCACAGAAAAGAAGATCAGACACCAGCGAGGGAGGATAAGAAAGACAGACGCAACAACATTGTCATCCCCTATGTAGCCGGTGTATCAGAGAAACTCAGGAGAGTTTTCTCCAAGCACGACATCCCAGTGTACTTCAGACCCAGCAACACACTCAGACACAAACTGGTTCACCCGAAAGACAAAACTCCAAAACACAGACTGAACAACGTGGTGTATGCTGTACAGTGCAGTGAGGAATGCCCAGACCTCTACATTGGAGAGACCAAACAGCCACTTCACAAGCGCATGGCACAACATAGAAGAGCCACCTCCACAGGACAAGACTCAGCAGTCCACCTGCATCTTAAGGATAAAGGTCACTCTTTCGAGGATGCCAGTGTTCACATATTGGACAGAGAGGACAGATGGTTTGAAAGAGGAGTGAAAGAGGCCATCTATGTCCACTGTGAGCGACCATCTTTGAACAGAGGCGGTGGTTTACGACACCAACTGTCTGCCATCTATAATCCAGTTTTGAGTTCCCTCCCCAGACGCCTTAACGCCCACTCACATCCTGGGCCATCTGACCTCAGGAAATCGCATGATAGGGTGGGGCCAGGTTTCACAATGAGCTCACCCGAAACCCTGGCTGATTAGGTCCCACACCCGCTTTCACACCTTGGCGCATGTGATTAGAGGATCACCAGGGGGTCCTTTGTCCCTCCTTGGGGGGAATCTGGGTTTAAATCTGGGACTCTCGGCCATTTGACCTTAGAACTGAAGAAGCTTCTCGGATGAGAGGTGAAACGTCTTCAAGCAACTCAAAGAAGTCCAGACGCTTTTCTTTGCAAACTCCTTTGACTATCTGTGACTCTGTTCCAAGATCTGGCGGACTGGGTCCTGACGCCGTGGGAAGCCAGCACCGAAGTCTGTGCACAGCCCTCTTAAGAATTCGGGTCCGGACCGGTGTTTATAGTCTGGTCCACGGCGGTGGGATTCAGTCTGACGAGCCGAACCACCAGTGAGACGTCCGAGGGTGAGAAACACTATTTTGGTATATAAAACGGCCACAAAGGTCTAAAGAAACGTGATAAAATAGGTTTAAGTTTGCCAAAAGGAACTGTGTTTAGACTGGTTTTAGAGGTAGCCGAAATTACTTCGTGACAAATTAGCACGCAAATTAGCGCGCAAATGTCTATGTGTGTATGTGTCTGGAAGTAAGTTGATTTTAGAGCACAATACGCTGCTGAACTACTTCCATTTTTATTTTTTTATTTTTTTTATTTGCTTGAGGCTCACGCACTGGAGACAAAGGAGAACGGTTGAGCTTTGTCTCATAAAACTGATACCGCTTCACCTTTAGGGTGAAGTCGAAGGCCGTATCAGTAACCACTCTGAAGTCAAGCGTGCCAGTGACGGCCCAGCAAAATCTTTGAAAATGGGGAATAAACAAGCAAAATTAACACCTGATGAGGAATGGTTAGAAAAACAACAAAGCAGGTAAAATCAGTGCAAATAGGTGGAGAAATCCATGAAAAGCTAAAAACTGCAGCTGGGAAGGGAAATGCAATCCCTCAGCTGTTACCCAGCTGAGAGCTGCCCTGATCAACAACAGCCTGTGCTCCAGACCATTAATTTAACCAATTGTTAAAAGTAATCTGCATTAAGCTTAGGGTTGCTCAAATTCAGTACAATGACATACAAGATGAAGTAAAATAGGCAAATATTTAAACTAATGATGTGCATAGAGGCACTTGACCTGTTTGAAAGGCTGTCATCCTAATATGAGCCATTGTTGAGAAATAGAGCACACCTATGAAAACAACTAATATGCTGAACCCTGTATGAAGTAGCTGAAAACTACGTGATGGAGAAGCTGAATTGAATATGAAAGTGTGGGAATTTGCCACTGTGGGCAAAACACGCAACCACTGTGTGAGGTTGCGTTGCGGTCTCTTCTGAGTTGATGAGCAAGCTACATATTATCAGATTGAGAGCTGGATGAGAACTCATAAACGAGAGGGAAACAGAACTATGATAACTATGATAACTGGAGTGTGCAGCGTTTCTGTGAGCAGTTTTCCTGCATCTTGACTCATGTGTATAGAGTGTTCATAGCATCAGCATCATGTTCTTGTTTATTTGTTTTGTTGGGTTGAAAAATAATTAAATAAACTTGTGATCATACTTATGGATCACCATGGCACATATCATCAGCCATGTGATTTATTTATGCAGATGAATAAAGTGAGTGTGAAGGTGCCTGACATCGCAGTGTGTGTGTGCGCTGTGTAAAAGTAATTGCCTCCAATTGTGAGAGCGGTGATTCTGCAGGTCACCATGCAAAAAAAAAAAAAGGAGTGAAAAAGAGAAAATGGCCTGGTAAATGGCCTGTATTTATATAGCGCTTTTCTGGTCCCTAAGGACCCCAAAGCGCTTTACATATCCAGTCATTCACCCATTCACACACACATTCACACACTGGTGATGGCAAGCTACGTTGTAGCCACAGCCACCCTGGGGCGCACTGACAGAGGCGAGGCTGCCGGACACTGGCGCCACCGGGCCCTCTGACCACCACCAGTAGGCAACGGGTGAAGCGTCTTGCCCAAGGACACAACGACCAAGACTGTCCGAGCCGGGGCTCGAACCGGTAACCTTCCGATTACAAGGCGAACTCCCAACTCTTGAGCCACGAAATTTACATTGTAGATGAAAAATAATAGGAAAAAGGTTTTGTGTTTATCA
Organism: Oreochromis niloticus; assembly: GCF_001858045.2. Classification (NCBI taxonomy): domain Eukaryota; kingdom Metazoa; phylum Chordata; class Actinopteri; order Cichliformes; family Cichlidae; genus Oreochromis; species Oreochromis niloticus. Next base: position 1,236,490 of record NC_031966.2, read on the forward strand.
GCCAAGAACAACTACAATCTTTGGTTAAGCAGTGATAATAATAATGAAAATGTCTTAGTTTTGTCACTTTCAGATGAAAAGCAGACCTGAATCAATTTTCCACATGCAGCGGTTGGAAGAAAGTTATAGTTTAAAACCATTGGAAACGTTCAGGCCAAGTTTCTGGCTGACTTATTTACAGCACCATTTGTCCCTCAACCTCAGAAGCGAGCTCTCACTCCTCCCTGAAGACAAGGAATGCAGCTCCAAAGACCAATAACATGGCAGATAAAGAGAGAGCAGCAAAGTCCTGAGCAAAGAGTCCCAGCAAGCAGCAGCAGTGTGGACAAACAGCATCGGAGAAGAAGAGCAAACCCATCATCCTGACTGACTGGATGAATGGCACTGTGTTTCCAACAAGCTGCAAATTCACTGTGTATGTGAAAAGAACGTTTGAGGAGACTGTTTGGAGTTTGACATTTGCCACTTTTGGAGTAAAATGGCAAGAAGAGACAGTGGAACACAGGACAAAGCTGAAGGAAAACTGCCGGCTGTTGGACTGTTGAAGTGAGAGAGGACAACAGAGTGAGGGGAGGTAAGAACACAGAGAGTGCTGTTGTTTAATGTGGGAAATCAAAATTTGGGTTAGCAAACCTGGGGAAAAGAAAACTGACTGCTTAAGTGGAGAATTGAGAAGAGTCTGAACCACTGCAAAAAGAAACATATACAAAATCACACACAAGCAGGACATGCATTAACCCTACTAACAAGAGAGCTCATGAAGATTAGACAGCATCTTAAGCATGTGAGTCTGTTTATCATCTTGTCCAAGTCACTTAGTGTGATGCAAAGACCAGTGGACTCTTAGCACATCAGTTACAAAATGATCAAATAATAGCAGAGAAGTGTGTAGGAAAGGCAGCTTTAAGAACATGCCCTGCTGGAGATGCAGCTCCACAGACATCCATTAAACCTGCCTAATAACACAAACACACATGCAATGAAGATCAGCTTGTTATCTCTCATCAGTGTTAAAATAGTGTAAATTTAGCAGACACTTGTTATCAAATGCTGAGTGTATCCAGTGCTGCCAATTGACTCTCTAGGTTACAGGACAACAGTTTAACTTTTGTGGGAAAAAGATTTTGGTTTGACCAACCAGTGATCAGACAATAAATTCAGTTGTTAATATAGTAAATTGGGAGATGCTTTCTGTTTGACTGGTGCAGCACAAGTAATTTACTGTATGGGGGAAATTCTATTTTTGTAATAATATTTTGAACATGCATTTCTGTTGTCCTGTCAACCTGGTGGGTTAATAGCTGATATGCAAATTAGTTGATCGTTCTTAGATTAATGACAGGTGATTGAATTCTAGCACAAGTGAATAGGATGGGTTGGAGTTTGTTAGAGTGGAGACTCTAAAACACTGAGTTTCCTGTTTTGATGTGCAAGTGAATCCTGTACCCAGATACACAACTCTGAATACATAAGAACAAATGTCTTTTGTGAAGTGCATGACGACATGTCACATGTTTTGTGATGACGGGAAGAAAAAAAAGAAAAACTGGATAAAATGGATCTGTGGCCTAAATGAGTGAAAAGCACAGACATAGGGATTAAATTCATAGCTAATAAGACATGAGGCTTATGTTGTGTGTTGTGCGGCTGATGGTTGGTTTGGAGTTAATCTAGCTGATGATTTTTCTTTTGTTGTGAAGTTGGGCCTGCCAATTAGTATGATGGTATGATAAGTCATGCTAATGGTATGATTTACCCTCCTGAGATGAGGAGCGTGTGTCATGACTTAACAAGGCCTTTTTATTTTTTTACTTTCACAGTGCACTGAAAGTTTTGTTTGATGATTTCTGTTTGAGCAGATCTGCACGATTAGAACAGAAGTGCTATACGACACGTCGTCGAAAAAATTGTTGCAAGTGAGCTTCTCCACATTAAAATGGGCTCAGGAGAAAGTCACTTATTTGGGACAATTAGAAAGTAAGTTCCTGTCCAAAAAAGATTCAGCGAGGTAATCCGATCTAAAATTCTTCTTTTTCTTTTTAAATGACGTCATTTTGCTGAGAGTGGAAACGAAATGCGACGATAGGTTCCACTATCAACAAAGAAAGGATGAATGCATGAATGAATGAGTGAAAGAGAAAAAACTGACTGACTGGTAAAAGCTGACAGAAGCTAACAGACTGTCTGACATGACTGTGCGAAGTTAACCCCCACCTGACAAAGGTGTGGATGAATCTATGTGTGTTTCTTTTTACAGGAGCAGAAAGATGACAGAAACATCCGAGGTTGCGTGATGATTTAACCTTTTAAATGTCACTTTCTGTGTCTTTGCATCTACCAGGGGTGTTATTCACTACCTTGTGTTGCTCACAGAGGTAACTGTGAGAAAGTGTGTATACACCTGCGCAGCGTTAACGTTTGCATTTTCTTTTCTACAGCATTACAGTTCTTCATGTGAGTTGATCATGTGATCTATAACAGGACAACTGGTTGATGTTTTCCTACTACAGGATTTCTGGGTTTATGTGTGAAGAAAACTGTGTTTACAGGTTATGAGTTGGTGATGCTGTTACACTGTGTTGTTGGGAAAATGTGTAGGTTACTTTGACGATGTGAATAGACATTTCTTGTGTTGAAACTAGTGTCACTTCTTTCCACAGCTAAGGATGGCTAACTTTATGACCTTTTATAGCACCTCTGGAACCTGTCGACTTGTGCCTGACCACCAGGATTGTCCATGTGTGTTGCTAATGTTTGTTTTTTCTAAGAGTGCATGTAGAGGATTCAGCAGAAAACAGACAAGTGACATGAGAAAACAAATAAGAGATGCAGTATTTATGGAATAGTTTGATATGGGGTTCATTAGCTGGCCACTATTGAGCTCACAGTGATAAAAATGAGTGGAGTGACATTGCTTAAGGAAACTCACCGATTAAATTCTGGAATAAATTGGGATGATTCATGATTTGGGACAAATTATGGCAATAATTGTAGTTTACTGATTTGAGAAAACCTGCACATGATACTTGTCTTGCTGGTGCTGAATCCTTTATTACTCTTATGATATAATTGTTTACAAGTGTGAAGTTTGGTTTCACTTCCAGATCTTGTTTTCCAGGCCATGATGGTGTGTATGCAGGCTCCTGGCAGAGCCAGGTTTTAAGTAAACTTAAATATGCAAAACACACTAACATCTTTTATTGCAGGGTTACGGAGCTACTCCAGGGGAGACGCCCTGATGTTGCCTGGGACGTGATCTAGCTAACCTTTTTCTTTAAGACAGGAAACTGGTTTTGATGAGTTGACTCATGGGAGTTTCCATGCGTCAAGAGGAGGGGTCCAGAATAACATGAATTACATGAAACTATGTTTTCTAAACTATGTTTTAATGATTGTTGCAGTGATTTGTGTGATTAACAGTTCATTTACGGGTATTAAACCTATACAAGTGGTGCATCCATGTTTTGATGAGGCTTTGATGGCCTATAAGTGAAGTTCACCGAACTAAAGAATGTGGTTTGATGATTGTTGATATGCTTTCCAAATAGAAGTTTTTCCTCCTAGCAAGGAAATACAGGTGCCGCAGTCAGAGTGTTGCTGAATGGAATCTCCTGAGAAATCTGCAGAGGCCCAGTGAGAAGCGAGAACCATCCCAGGCATAGCTGACAGCCCAGGCAGTGGTTGAGGTCAAAGGTCAAGCTGTTTGGGGCCCGTCATGAGATCAGATTCCGGAGCCACAGCAAGGACCATGAAGCTGCGTTGGAATGAGAGCTGTGCCAAGGGGGCTTTCCAGAGGCCAACAGAGGAGATTGTGGATGACAGACGGGCACCTGAAGGATGAGGGGAGCATGCCAAGCTCCATCGACAGCGCAGGGGGAGTTCGAGGACGTACAAAAAGCAGCACCATCAAAAGAACAAAAGCAATGGCTAAAACACGGAGCAGTACTAGATACTGATGACATAATGAAAATAGCAGGAAAACCCATTCTTCCCAAATCATTACATAAAAAAGCTGCTCTAGTGAGCCATGGTTTAAGCCATGTCTCAACGGGAGGGATGATCTTTATAATAAACCAACAATTCTAATTCTACACTATAAATTTTGAAACTTCAGCAAAAGAATAAGAGACATGACAGAAGACCACATCCACCCGTGGATGAACAATGCCTGGTACCGCTATATCCACGACAGGACCAGGGAACCGGAAGAAACATGCTGAGGTTTGAAACTCTGGACTACCGTTTTGGACTGTTCTTGAACGCTTCGTGCAAGATCAACAAACAGCAGAATCAGGAAATCGATGCATTACGGATCGCAGTGATGCAACATCGAGTAGCTCTGGACATGATACTAGCAGAGAAAGGGGGACTTTGCGTCCTCTTCAACAACACCTGCTGCACTTACATACGAGACAATGTACACTCATCAAACATGACTGACGCCCTGAATGCCTTGAGACAGATCCAGCAGGCCCAAAATCAGGACTATGTAAGTGATACAAGTGACTGATTTTCTTGGCTTTACACTGGCTCCTGGCTACAGGTGCTAAAAAGACTACTCATCAGAGTTGAAGTATTTTTACTTTTATTTTGTGTCTTTGTAACATGTATACTGCCTAAAACTCATGATTAACCGCATAATATTTTCCACTGTTGCTGCATACATAGCCGTGACAAATGATGATGATGACTCCAACCTGTTGGAACATGAAGACTTTGTGTGATTAATGACGATGTGACAGAAAATGTACAACAAGATGTTACATACTGATATCTCACTTAAAAGATATACTGACAACAGGAGGGAATGTCAATGGAGATTATACTTAGTAGTCAGTATAATCTTTTAATAATATAAGTTTACTTATGGTAAAATGCTGCGTATAATCATTTGTGTTTAGAAGTATATAGTTGATGGCATATTGAAAGAATGTCTCATCCTAGGAGGTCTGTGTAGCATGAAGAGGGGGGTGCGTTCACTCCTCTCCAGAGTGATCTGGTATTCACCCCCACATCCTAGGAGCATGGGAAAGGGAATACCTTCTTTTATTGTTTTATGGTAGGATAAACGTAGCTATGTCAGTTTTAGTCTAAGTGCCTTTTATTTAGATGAACTGCTGGATTTCCAGACCAGCAGGTTTAGGGAAGTCTTCACTAGGGGTCACAGCTTGACCACACACACCCACACACACACACACACACACACATACACACACACCTAATCATCCACATTCAAATGTAATGAACAAACGCACCCACTGGTGTATATAATAAAGACCAGGGCAATGGGAGAGCGGACTCTTGGAGGCCTCGTTTCCGTGCGAGTGCTCTGAGAGCTCCCCTTGCTTGCAAGTGAATTCTGCAGTGTGTGTGTCTCCACTCTCTGACTCTCAGCTGAAGAAGTGTTATTTAGAATAAATCTCTTGACAGCTTTTAAAATTTCAAATTCTCCTCCTCCTGTCCTCAGTGACATTACTTTACGGACTACTGCTTTAACATGCTTAAAGATCCAAACTATACTCTGATGACCAATAACACCAAAACATCACTGCTTACCTTTATCCATAACCCTTGGGGGCTTCAGCATCCTTTTCCATACACCACAAAACTGCACCTTCTGGCAGAAATCTTGCCATCTTCCCTTCAGTTCATTGATGAAGTTGGCATTTTCTTTATCCAAAATGCAATGAAGCTCCTCCATCACCTATAAAATATTCAGCATACCAATACAAACATGTCAATGCATCACTGAGGAGCAAGAAGTTGGTATGATAAACATTGTTTGGTTTGAATCACGTGGATTCAATAATGACTTACATGTCCAATCTCCTTGAAACAAGGATATGCTTCTCGAACCTTTTTGTGTCTGTCCTCCTCGCGAATAGTATTTGAATCAATGAATGCTCTTCTGGCTGAAAATTCCAAATCCAGGAGCTGAGAGACATCCTGGTGGTTTGGGTTTTTTCTTTTAAACAAAGTTTGTAGGGTCTTGTTGTGCTTGGCCAAGGTTGCTGGACAGTGGGTGTCTGGACTGTTGATATCTGCAGGCTTGTTTGCTGCAAGACACATAATTACATAAATAATGTCTCTCACTTTAAAAAAAAAAAAAAGAAAGAAACTACAGCTCTGAACTTAACTATTAAATACTTATTCATTTTTCAAAATATCTACCATTTAAATGCCAATTTACATATCGTCATGCAATCATATACAATTTTATGTAGGCACACAAGTGCACCCCTACACAGGTGCACCCCTACAAAAATGCACACACACACACACACACACACACACACACACACACACACACACACACACAGCCATGAGGCAGTTGGACTCACTATTAGGACTTGGCAGGGTAGAGGGTTCTTCTTCAAGTAGATTTTGTGCTTTCCTTTTTCCTTAAAGACATAGCAAAGAGATATTTTGTGTCAGGGTAATACATTTTAAAAATTAGTTTGGAACCTAAATTAAAAAACAGTTAAAAAGAGGGAAAAAAAAGCCTCTAGTGAGGCACATTGTTTTTTAAAAACATTACTTTACATGATATACTGAGTGGTTATAGACAGTGATGTTGCACAGACTTATACTATAAACAAACCGTCATACCCAGCTCTTTAAATTTATAATATACTGGCTTTTATTCATACCAATACTTTATTAACATTAATTTCCACAGAAATGTTAATAAACTGATGATAAAACAGGAAAAATGTGATGTAGTTACCATTTTCTGATGCCCATTTTAAAGCCTTTTACTTCTGTCATGTCAGGACTGCCATCTTGACTCAATATGCAGGTAGAAGCAAGATGATAGTATGACATGCACGTACTGTTTAGAAAAAGGGCACTGGAAAAATCAGTGCCGAGTAGCTGCTACATCTAATCAAGGAAATCGTTCAGTGAAACCTATTGCCCCTGCAGTCTTTGCTGTCCCCTAGCTAAGGTTATAGCTGCTGTTCAGTTTCACACCATGTCCACTAGTACTCCTGGGATTATTCAGTAAAACACACTTGATTTCCAGTCCACTGACCCTGGTTATAGACCATACGTATCTAGAGGATTTGTCTCATTGGTGGGTAGTGACCAGAAGACACCTGTAAACATTCTCAGGTGCTTTGGATTCATAGATTTTGGCATCGTTGTTGCCCTTTTCCTCAGAAACGGATACTGGTTGTTGTTCAAAAACCAGTTTGAAACTAATGACTGTACTGTAGTGATGTGCGGATCAATACTGAAATATCGATTACTCTGATACCAGTCATTTATGTTCTAGAATCGATTCTCACATTAAAATATCGATATTTTAGTAATTTAGGGTAAATTTGTAGTTTATCATTAACAGGAACACAGTGGAAAGAAACTATAACATTCGGATTGTCTACATTGGAAGGAACTACTTCCTCTTCCGCCTTTCATAGTCATGTGCGAAAAACAGCTATATAAATGTGTCCAGCCCCTGGCGTGCACACTCACAACAATGGCTGAGCGTAATTGGAGTTGTGTGCAGACGTATTTACATCCACAAACAGCTGAGACGTGGTTTGGAATACATGTGGCAAGAAAGTGAGGTGTAGTGGCAACACCACTAACCTCGTCAAACACCTCAGAGTAAATCATATCACAGAATATGATGAGCTTATGTTGAGGTGAACTGAAGAGGAGGAGAGGGACAGGTGCTGCTAGGGCGAGACAGACGTCTCTCACGGAGTCCTTTAGTGCTGCAGGCAGGCAACGTGTTCAAATAGCGCACAACTTCAGTTTTTTTATTTCTATATGATGAATTCTGCATTATTAAATGATAAAAACAAGTAATCTGATGTCCTGTAATCATTATGACGCTATAATTTGAGATACAATAAAAGATACAATAAATAAAATAAGTTTTTGTACAGAGTATCGGTATTGGATCAGTATCGTCGATACCACCAAGAATTTTACTTGGTATCGGATTGGAAAGGAAATCAGTGGTATCGCACATCACTACTGTACTGTTACCTCGACGATTCTTGTGATGATTCCACTTCTCAAAATCTGCTACTAAGAAATGAAGATAAGGTGAGCCAGACACAAAATACTGTAGCTTGTGTAATCACTTGGACCTGGAGTAAAGACTCGCTTGAATATTCATTTTCAACAGCTTCTACTAATAAAAAGTGAACCAACAATTTAAATGGGTCATTTCCTTTGCCACAATATGCTTTGTCATTCACACGTAGCGATCTAGTGAAGGAACAGAGGGATGACTGACTACCACACTGAGTGGCAAATACCTACTTACATTTAAATTAAAAGTTGATTCTGGATATAACAGTGAGCCAATGACGAGAAGTTAATGTGGGTAAAATAGCCTCTCTCTTTCTAGTCCATTGTCAGTATTCTTGTTTGAAGACTTTTAAAGGGGATTTTGGGACCTCTGATAAAAATGCATTACAGTAGTCCAGCCAAGAACCAATAAATGCATGAACTAGTTTTTCAGCGTCACTCTGAGACAGAATATTTCCAAATTTGGAGATGTTGCACAGATGAATGAAGGCAGTCATACATGTTTGTCTGATGTGCTTGCTGTTTCCCATTCTTTCATGAAGGATGGTCCAGTATATCTTGTGCAGATAGAGATAATAAGAGAAACGTATTTAGAGAATTCCATACTTGTGGTCATTTCACTCACTGAGGAATCTTTCTAAGGAAATTTGACTATTTGATCACAGCCCATCTTTTATATACAGTTTATGGTTTGCACCCACATTGTACTCAGTGCTGATGATCTACAGTAGCTACCCATATGGAAAAGAAATAGAAAAAACTTATAAAAGACTTGCATCAGCTTTAGCTTGCTTCATATATAGTGAATCATATAAGGCTTATATGATTTACTCATGAAAGTGGCCACTTTCGCATTACTTTCATACATGATAATAAAGAGGATCACATAAGGATCATGTTAAAACTAAGTATGAGTTATATAAGGAAAGTACATGTCAAAGTATGTTTTCCATAGATGTTCCATATAATTTCTGCAGTTTTTTAGTACATATTTGTCATAAAGACATATGCTTTACATATATAAACAAAATCTGTTAGATAAAGTTTTTTTTATATGTAAAGTGAATGTAGTTTGCAGTGCAATAATCTCTTTTTTACATGCTTTTTATACATATAGTGTAAGAAAATGTTAGATTACATATGTTTTCTCTTTATGTTCAGGCAATACATTATTATGGTAAACTATATTTTTTTTTACATTTTCTTGTAAGAATTCTTAAATCTCAGCTCATAACAAACCCATAAACTTAATTATTAATTTTATACAAATTGACATTACTAGAAAAAATCTATCACATATGAAAAAGACAAAAGTATCATTTGCCTGTCAGGATTCCTGGGTCATTGACCCAGCGCTTTCAGTTCATTTTCTGTTTTCTCCACTCCTGCCATTTCCTGTTTCATTATGTTCAGCTGTGTATTCGCCTGTGTCCAATTATCGTCATCATCCAGTCTGTGTATTTAAGTTCCTCAGTTTTACCACTTCTCTGTCGTGTCATTGATGTTCTCGTGAGGTTGTATTGTCGTTTCCGCCCGCGTTCAGTCAGTCAGCCATTCAGCCTTTCAGTCACTCCTTCAATCATTCAGCCAGTCATCCAGCCAGCCAGCCATTTCCTACCTCTGTCTGTTTGTTCACTCCATCGGCAATAAACACCAACCTTCACCTACCTACCTGTGAGTCCAGCGTTTGGGTCCTCCTTCTCTCATCCGCGACACAAATCCTGACAGAATGACACGACCCCACATTGTGGACCCAGCGGACTCGGAACCTTTTGAGCGGCAGGAGACAGCGCTCCTTCGCTGGACGGAGGAGCTCAGGGGGAAACAGCGGCTCTTCGCTGAGAGAGAGCACGTCTTTGAGGGGACTCGTCTGGCTCTGGGCGGGCCTCGGAGACGCCGCAGTTCTCCACCTGCTGCCTCACCTGCATCGGAGCATTCGCCGCGGAGAGTGGGCGTCACAGGCCAAGCTTCGGCTGCTCGCTCTCCCGCCGCTCCGCTCCTCGCTCGCCCACCAGCCATCTCACTCACCGGCTCTTCCACTTCGCCATGGCACAGCGGCTATGCCTCCCACCTCGGCTCAACGGAGGCTCCCGCGCCAGAGGCTCAGCTGTTCACCCCGCCTGCTTCCTCTTCCCGGAGAAAGTGGCACACATGCCATCATAAATTGGAGTATTCTCAGCAACTCCCGGTGGTGAGTTCCGGTGACTATTTTCCACACCCTTCATCCAATTGTCCACTCAAAACGCATAACGGACTCATTTCTGATTCATGGGGAACTTCCCTCCTAGAGGATGAAGTGGACTGGGAGGATTTTTTCTGCTCTGCTCCCCCAAAGACTGTAAATAGTGGTGGCAGAAGGACCAGAATAAAACCCGATAGACCAGTCAGTATCACTCACCCAGTCATTATTTCCTCTCCCATCAGTCAGCCTACACCCACACCTGTGCCAGCTCCCAGGAGGAGGGCAGCTGCGACCCAGTCTACCTCCACACCCACTCCTGTTTCTTGGGTGGGGGTGACTGGTGTCCAGCCACCTCCCGTGCCTGTCCCAGCACCTAGGCTGAGGGCAGACCGAATCCAACCTGACCATCCCAGAGGCCCAGCCGAAGCTCTCCAGCCAGTGCCCTCACGCTCGGGAGGCTCAGAAGAGCTAGCCTGCTTACCAATCAGTCCACCACTTCATCCACTGCCTGATCCAGCCTTTCACGGGCTAGCCCTATCCCTGGTTAGGCTAGCTGAGGTGTCCCCTGCTCAGGCACCAGCTTTATTAGCCCAGGCTGTAGCTTTATCTCCCTCACTAGCACAGTCTATAGCTCAGCCATCAGCCACACCAACCTCAGCTCTGTCGTCAGCTTCGCCTACCTCTGTTCATCCCTTAGCATCCCCACTCCAGTCAGTTCACACGCCTGCTGTTAAGCCGCCACTCCAGTCAGTTCACACGCCTGCTGTTCAGCCTCCAGTCCAGCCAGTTCACACGCCTGCTGTCCAGCTCCCAGTCCCAGCCAGTTCACCCTCCTGCTGTTCAGCTCCCAGTCCAGCCAGTTCACTCTGCTGCTGTTCAGCTCCCGGTTCTGTCCTGTCCTCCAGTCTGTAGTCCAGCCTCCTCCTGTCGTCCAGTCTGTAGTCCAGTCTCCTCCTGTCGTCCAGTCTCCTCCTGTAGCTCAGTCTCCTCCTGTCCTCCAGTCTCGTCCTCTCCAGTCTTTTCCTGTTCCCCAGTCGCCCGTCCTCCAGCCTGTCCAGTCTGTCGTCCAGTCAGTTCAGTCCATCGCCCAGCCTTCTGTAGTCCAGTCACTCATTCACCATCCTGTTCAGTTCCCGGACCTGCAGCCACAGCATCCAGAGCCAGCTGTGAGCTCTCCCGCTCCTCAGCCAGGGGTTTCCGCACCCGCTAGCCCGGCCGCTGCTCAGCCAGGGGTTTCCGCACCCGTTGGCCCGGCCGCTCCTCAGCCAGGGGTTTCCACACCCACTGGCCCGGCCGCTCCTCAGCCAGAGGCCTCCGTGCCTCCTGGCCCTGCCTGTCTCCAGCCAGAGGCCTCCACGCCTCCTGGCCCTGCCTGTCTCCAGCCAGAGGCCTCCGGGCCTCCTGGCCCTGCCTGTCTCCAGCCAGAGGCCTCCGTGCCTCCTGGCCCTGCCTGTCTCCAGCCAGAGGCCTCCGGGCCTCCTGGCCCTGCCTGTCTCCAGCCAGAGGCCTCCGGGCCTCCTGGCCCTGCCTGTCTCCAGCCAGAGGCCTCCGGGCCTCCTGGCCCTGCCTGTCTCCAGCCAGAGGCCTCCGCGCCTCCTGGCCCTGCCTGTCTCCAGCCAGAGGCCTCCGCACCTCCTGGCCCAGCCTCGGCTCCTGCTTCTGCTTCGCCTGGTCCAGCCTCGGCTCCCGCTTCTGCTTCGCCTGGTCCAGCCTCGGCTTCGCACAGTCCAGCTTCTGCCTCTGCGTTAGCCTCGCCTGGTCCTGCGGCTGCCACGCCGTCGCCCAAGCCGCGTTCTGGATGTCGCCGCCGCCGTCTTCCTCGCGGCCGCCCACCAGACCTGCTCAGTGGCCGTTTGGGTCCTCCTTCTCTCATCCGCGACACAAATCCTGACATTGCCCCTGCTTGACTTACCTGGATCAACATCAGTTAAAAACTAGCAATGCAAAGACAAACTCATAAGCCAACATAACTTTCTTTGACATTGACAGGTCAGCAGTCAATATCTGTATTGTAATACTGAAGAAAAAAAAAAACATGAATACTGGGCAATCTTTAACTTCAATTATCTTTTATTTTCACTGAACTGATATAACAGTCACATACTGATATTTCACAGAAATATTTAAACCGATCTAAGCTCTATAGTTAAAAGACCATACTGAGCTGCATACCTTTTTGCTGCAAATTTGTGGAACTTTTAACCGTTAACATGAGTAAAACTTGGGAGGGCAAAAAACCTGCCCACTTAAAAAAATCTCTCTTTAATAGATAAAACATGAATTGGCATTATAATAACAAAAACATGCCAAACGAGACATTGAAAGTCAAGTTATGGAAACATTTCTATTTTTGGCCCGGAGTTCTGTGATCTTGGCATTGATTGTAGTACCAATGCTGGAAGGTTGGGTCCCAGGCCATCTCTCAAGGGTTGCACCTATATATGTAGAAAAATGCATAGGGGGGGGGGTGATAAGAACAGAATTAGTAGTCTAAAAGAACCCAATGATCTTAACCAATAGTGCAATGATCCTGCTTTAATCAGTTTTAATATCTAATGGTGCCAGCTTTGAAATTTACACGAGATGCATGGAGAGGTTCACTACATTGACTAGGCTTAAATAAAGCCAATATGCAGGTTATGGTCGGGTTAGGCTCACTATTCAGGTTTCTGAAACATTTGGAATAACTCATTCACATGCATGAGACGAGAGAGTCACAGAGAGCCAGACAGCACATACACAAAGTTCCTCCACTCAAAAGACCAGGATTCCTTGGGAATAGAACATGTGCAAAACACAAATCCATTTTCATTTTGATGGCGATATGCCGATAGAGGTTTTACATGACCAAATATTTTGGTGAGAAAAGGGTAACTCCAAGACTTATATTCGGATTTTTAAAACTCAAATATTAGCATATTTGGGTTTTTTATTTTAATGCCATGTGTGACCGAGTTATTGCTAACATTCCAGTTTTGAATGGGTTATCGGCTGCATGTAAACGCAGTCACTGAAATACAGCAAATGCAAGAACATTCAGAATGCAAAATACTTATCTACCTTCATTTGTTACTTTGAAGCTGGACAAACAAAATGCACCATAAAGGAAATGAAACACCAGAGAAATCTAAGGCCTACAATAGTATGTCATGAAAAGACCATTCAGTCATCTGGACATAACTCAAAAAAGATCAACAGTACTCTGTCAACTAGATTCCTCCATTTGGTGGAGGCCTTTCTTCATCAACGATAATATATGCATAAATGTTAAGAAGATATTCTTCATACGTGTGGCCCTTCTATTTCATTGGTCCTTTGTTATCTTTAAATGCCAGAAGTGTGGACAACTGCGAAAACATGCCATAAAAAGCTAAAAACTTACTGTAGATGGCATCCAATTTATTTTTGTCAAGCGGTAAACGTGCATCTCCTCTGCCTCGTTTTCCCCCTCGAAGATTGCTCACTAGCAGTATTTCCACAGGGAAGACTGCTGTGAGCAGATGCCTCACAAAGGTTGTAGATGAATTTGCATTAGTAGCATAGGCCCAGGCCAGTGTCTCTACCATGACTCCAGTCCCAGGATGAATCTCCACCTGTTCCAACAAAAAGACATTTTGATCAATGTAAGAGACTTAAAGAACAACTACATGCCTTTCCAGACTTAAAACTCTGTTTCTCGTCTTGTTTTGATGGGAGTGACATTTATGTACATTCCCGGAGCCGTCGTTCACCTGCAATGTCCTGAGGCTAAGCTACTGCATTTCAATACTTTTTTCTGCATCACTTGTTACTCGCGCAGGCATTCCCATGCAAAAGTGAAGCTTTTGTAGAAAAACTGTAGTTTGCCTCTGCTCCACCAGGGGCTGGCTCTAAAACAGAGTCAATCCCCATAGACTCCTTTGTTAAGAAGGGAAACTTCACAGCAGAAACACAGTCAATGAATTTAACACTTGAATTAGATCCGTCATACTTATAAGTAGAGTACCAATTTAAAAGTTTGGACACATTTTCCCATTAAATCTAATAGGAAAGTCTGTCCAAACTTTTACTGGTACTGTGTTCAAGGTTGGATCAACTGTAAGTAGAAAGACAGTAGATCCAATTTATGCACTTCATCTATTTATTCTTTAAAATTCCATTGCCTTTGATGACTGGGATTCCTTTGCTGATAGAATGACAGATGCTGGTGTTGAGAAGGATGAAGTAGATTTGGGAGGGGGCAGCAGCGAACCATCTGATGATGAACCGGGCGTGGACTGTGGAGAAATCTGGGGAAGCTCCAAACTGGATCTCTTAAGAGGTTCAGCCAAATTAATCACCTTTTTCATCGTCTTCATGAGTTCTGGCACATCTATATACAGTAAATTAATACAAAATAATTACCAGAATGGTTTATACATAGGCTAGAGTGACTTTTTCAAATATATTGGCTGTTTAATTGTTAAATTAGTGATAGGAAGTGATAGCTTGGACAAGTTTATCATTCTCTTCTTTCAGGTCTTGGATCTTCTGCTTTAGATCAACTACTGTCTTTTTTGGACTTTTTTCACCATAGGCGACTGAAGGCGGTGAATGACTGTACATTGCAAGGAATTCCTGTGCAGGGTCTTTCTTTGAAGGAGCCTTTGACTTCTGGACTTGAAAAAAGCGAGAGAGAAGAGGAATTGACATAAAAAAGTCAAAGCTGCCATAAAAGTTATGAATCTAAAGTGTAAAGACAACAGATTCAATAGCTGTGCCCCAAAGTGTAGGGTGCATATTTCAAAGAGCTGATTTCTTAGCCACATGCAGTACCAGTTAAAAGTTTGTACACATTTTACAATTAAATATAATGGGAAAGTGTGTCCAAACTTTTGACAGGTACTGCACATCACAGAACTGTAAGTAGGCCTGTTCCAAAAGTTGGACTCATTTGAATACAGTAAAAAAAAAAAAAGGTTTACTATTCCTCAATTTAGGAGGCTACAAGTGATTTTTTCCTTTAACAAATCCTGACAGTCATTGTATGCAAATGACCTTTGTGTGCAGTAGAATAGGGGGGCCACTGATGGAGTTCCTTTACTTAAATCAGAGGTTCCCAAAGTGTGGGGCCTGCCCCGCAGAGCCATTGCAGAGGGGGTGCAGTATGAAAAGAAAAAAAAAGAAACAACAAGGTATGCTACATGACCTAATGGATGAAATAAAACAACTAAAAAACTTGATAAAGGAGAAGGACAAGAAAACAGACGACTTGGAACGGCGAATCGAGGACCTTGAAAAATACACAAGAATGGATGACTTAGTCATAAGTGGACTGGAGACGCAACACCGAACCTACGCCAGAGTAACAGCTGGCGGAGGTAAAGACGGTGAAGATGCCCCAGTAGAGGAGCTGCAAACGCTTGAACAGCAAGTGATAAAATTCCTTCAAACGAAGAATGTAAGTGTTCAGAGCCATCATATCGCAGCATGCCACACGCTCCCCAGAAAAGACAGTAAAACAAAGCCAGCAATTCTCCAAAAATTGAATCTGTTCATCTGGACGTAGCGTTTTGTGGGAGAAACGTTTCGTCACTCATCCAAGTGACTTCTTCAGTCTCAGCTGACTGCAGGTTTCCCCAAACCTTATAAACAGTACATTTGCATAATGACTGAAACCAGCCCACTGAGGGAACAATGGGCTGTGAGGTCAGTTCCTTAATCATAATTATGCAAATTCCCATGACCATTGATCAACAATCACTGACCAAAACCCACTGATCAAAGAACACTGATCAATGGCCATGAGTACCATTCACCGAGAGTTGGGGAATGGCTGCAATCACAGCATTGTAAGATGGCGAAAGATGTACCCAAAGCCAGCAATTATTCTTCGGTTTGTGAGTCGCAAAACAAAGATTGAGTTACTGAAACAGGGAAAGAAGCTAAAAGGGACCGGTGTGTATTTAAATGAACATTTAACGAAAAAGACAGCTGAAATTGCAAGACAGGCACACAGCCTGAAAAAACAAAATAAGATACAAGCGACATGGACGAGGAACTGCAAAGTAATGATAAGACTAAATGGCACTCCCGAAGAAGCGAAAGTTCTGATGATAAGAAAACTCAAAGACTTAGAGCAATATAAATAATCAGGAATCTTCTATGGAATCTATTGGAAAAATGATGATTGGATAATGAACAATGGGTATGGAAAGTGTTTCTGGCCTTACGGCTCAAAAAACAATGGAAAAAACAACAACAAAAACACAAATGACAAGTTTGGACACAGATTATAGGTTTCCATTCAGAGATATTGAAGAGGAAGACTTTGATTATGAGAAGGACTGTCAAGGAGGTTATTTTGCCACACGCTGAGAAAACGAACTTCAAAACGTTTAACTATGCAGAGCACAACATGCATGACCCTGGAAGTAACATTGACCCAGATAACCACTTCTACAATAACAACTATAACACTTGTGAGTACTATACAGATGACCAATTCAATATGAATATTAAAATGGCAAATGCATTGTCGGTCATACATTTTAATAGTAGAAGCCTGCATAAAATTTTTTCTAAAATTACAGAATGTTTAAGTAAGTTAAAAAAGTTTTATATAATTGCAATATCAGAAACACGGCTCGATAATGAGAAAGCTAGTGAAATGGGACTGGAAGGATACGAATTATTTGCAATGAACAGGGTGAATAAAAAAGGAGGCGGTGTTGCTTTATATGTAGATAAAGTTTTGAAATGTAGTCTGATTAAATG